>NC_134484.1:338808733-338857260 GCF_040206685.1 Ascaphus truei
CCCCCCCCCTCCTCTCTTTTCCCCCCCCCCCCTCCTCTCTTTTCCCCCCCCCCCCTCCTCTCTTTTTCCCCCCCCCCCTCCTCTCTTTTTTCCCCCCCCCCTCCTCTCTTTTTTCCCCCCCCCCTCCTCTCTTTTTTCCCCCCCCCCTCTCTCTTTCCCCCCCCCCCCCTCTTTCCCCCCCCCCCCCTCTCTCTTCCCCCCCCCCCTCTCTTTCCCCCCCCCCCTCTCTCTTTCTCTTTCCCCCTATAGAAAACGTGAAAATGTTATTGGTCACTATCTGATTGTATTGAGTTGAAATGTTATGGGCTCATGACATTTCTGTATGTACATTAATATGTGAACGTGTCCAATAAAAAAATTGTTACAAAAAAAATAAATTGTAAATATATTGAAGCACCTCTATATACACTCACACTGCAGCTATACAGTTACATATACACATACTGTACCGTGCAGCATCCACAACACACAAACGCTGCAGTCCCCCTCTGTATGCAAAAACACATACACTACAGGTACACACACACACACACACACACACACACACACACACACACACACACACACACACACACACACACACACACACACACACACACACACACACACACACACACACACACACCAATACAAACTCTGCAGATACTAACACAAACTCACGATGTCCTGAGCGGAGCTCTCTGCAGACAGGGAGGGGGAGGAGTCACTGCCTGGCTGCTGCCTCCTGTCCAATTACCTCCCATGTCTGAGAACTGCTCTGACAAGGGAAAGCTGATTGGCTGGAAATAAAAAACTTGGCAACGTGCCAAAACGTCCGGGCCATTACTGAATGAATAATGCCCGGAATAGCTAAACTGGGCTATTTTCAGCTCCGGGGACCTCTACGTCCTGAGATAAGCTTCCTGGTTTCACAATGGGATTTAAATGTCCAACTAATAGGGAGCCACATGAGATTTGGCAGCCATTTTGTTTCCCTGAGGGAGATAAAACCTGGTAACTGCACCAGGTAAGTATCGGGGAACGCAGGGGGTCCCCGGAGCTAATTAGTGTGACATTTGACGCATGGGGACCCCTGGCTCCCACCCTGTAAAAAAAAAAAAACCAGGGGTTCAAAAAAACAAGTAGGAGGAACTGCTCCTATAAATTCCCCATATTTCAGTACGTTTGTTAGTTGCTCAGCTTTGGATGTCATGGTACTTACTCGTCCAGTCTTCTTCAAAGCAGTACAGGAAATGAAAGCCCACCATGATGAGGGAATGTAAGGAGATAAGAGCTATGTACATCTGAAACAGAAGAGCACAACATAACATATTTGGGAAAATACTCACATAAATTAAGTGTGTAGCGTATTCATAATATGTATTTATTTATTTTTATTTATAAAATGTTTTACCAGGAAGTAATACATTGGGAGTTACCTCTCGTTTTCAAGTATGTCCTGGACATAGTTAATACGACAAATAATACATGGTTACAAGTACAGTTACATAAATGAACAGGGTATACATTATATACAAGACATTGCGTGCACAGTTAAAGAAAATATATATTATGGGCGTATGAAACAGTTACAGACCAGATTAAAATGTGAGACAGCCTTAGATTTGAAAGAACTTAAACTGGTGGTGGATGTGAGAGTCTCCGGTAGGTTGTTCCAGTTTTGGGGTGCACGGAAGGAGAAGGAGGAACGTCCGGATACTTTGTTGAGCCATGGGACAATGAACAGTCTTTTGGAGTCTGATCTCAGGTGATAGGTGCTGCATGTGGTAGGGGCGAGGAGCTTGTTCAGATAGGTGGGTAGCTTGCCCATAAAGAATTTGAAGGCAAGACAGGAAAGGTGAACTTTGCGCCTAGACTCGAGTGATGACCAATCTAGTTCTTTGAGCATTTCGCAGTGATGTGTGTTGTAGTTGCATTGGAGAACGAAACGACAAATTGAATTGTAGAGGGTGTCAAGTTTGCCAAGGTGGGTTTGGGGTGCCGAGCCATATACTATGTCTCCATAGTCGATAATTGGCATTAGCATTTGCGGTGCAATACGCTTTCTGACCAGCAGGCTTAGGGAGGATTTGTTCCTGTAAAGTACACCTAGTTTGGCATAGGTTTTGGATGTCAGGGCATCAATATGCATTCCGAATGTTAAGTCCGAATGGGAGTCAAACCATATGCCCAGGTATTTAAAACTAGTAACAGGAGTTAGGGTGGTGTTAGCATTGGTTCTGATCTGGAGCTCAGTCACTGGAAGCTTTAAAAATTTAGTCTTGGTCCCAAATACCATTGTTAGTGTCTTATCAGTGTTTAAAAACAGCTTGTTTTGGGAAATCCAGTTTTCGAGTCTCAAAAAATCAGACTGAAGTACGTGTTCAAGGTCGGAGAGGCTATGGCTGTGTGCATATAAGATTGTGTCACCTGCATACATGTGTATTGAAGCTTCCTTACAAGCTGTGGGAAGATCATTGATGAACACTGAGCAGAGTAGCGAACCCAGAACAGAGCCTTGCGGGACGCCACAGGTGATATCCAAGGGGTTGGAGTTCGAGTCTGAGATGGACACATGTTGGGATCTACCTGATAGGTAGGACTGAAACCAGTTTAAAGCATGCTTCCCTATTCCAGAGCTCTGGAGTTTGTTAAGCAGGATAGCATGATCAACAGTATCAAAAGCCTTTGCAAAATCTAGGAATATTGCACCAGTGAGTTGACCACGTTCCATTCCACACTGGATTTCATTGCAAACTTTTAGCAGGGTAGTTACGGTGGAGTGTTTGGGGCGAAAGCCAGATTGGAATTGGCTAGGGAAATTTGTTTTGGTATAGTAATCGCTTAGTTGGGAGTGGACACATTTTTCCATGACTTTGGATAGGATTGGGAGAAGGGAGATTGGCCTGTAGTTTGAGACACTGTTTTTGTCCCCACTTTTGAAGATTGGGACAACACTAGCAGTTTTCCAGGTCTTAGGGATATGGCCTGCAGACAGGATAGAGTTGACAATGGAAGCAATTGATTTGGCAATTGCTGGGGCACCAAGTCTTAGGAACCTAGATTGTAGTAAGTCAGGTCCACATTGGCTGCTTAGTTTTAATTTGAGGAGCGCTTGTGTAATCTCCTCTTCGGATACTCTGCCAAATTGAAAATTGTGGGCAGTGTTGGGAGGGGGTGGGACTGTAGGGATACTCCCAGGAGGAGATTCAGGTTTGTGGTTTGGGTTGCGTTTCGCTAATAAGTTAGTAGCACACCCCACAAAGTAATCATTGAATGCATTTGCAATGTCAGTGGGGTTTGTCAGAGTAATATCCCCCTTAGTGATATTACTTGGCTGTTGATGGTTAGAAGGCTGGAATATGTTGTTGATAACCTTCCAGAAGTTAGCTGGGTTTGATGTGTTCTGGAGGAGATTGTCAGAGTAATATTGTGCTTTTGCGTGCCTTGTTTGCCTTGTGCACATGTTCCGCAGGCATCTGTAGTGATTGAGATCCTTGGTAGTGCCAGTTACTTTGTGGCTTTTCCACAAGGCATCCCTGAACTGGTAGAGTGCTATAAGGTCAGGTGTAACCCATGAAAGGTGGGCACCCCGTACCCTGATTCTGCGTAATTGGAGCATGGGTATCACAGAGTTTTAAGAACTCGGATTGGAAATTAGTCAAGCGCAGAATCAAGGTCGGGAATTAAATCGATTCTGTGCCAAGGGCAGTTGGTAAGGTCAGCCAGAAACTGTTGTGGGTTAACATTTCTAAATGTTCTAGTGAGGAGAACTTTAGGGCTTGATTGGGGCGGTTTAATTTTCCTTACACAGTACACTATTGCATGGTCACTGAAAATGTCAGGAAGGATGCCAGATGATTGGATTCTGCTGGGATTTGAGGAGAGAATCCAGTCAAGCAAGGAATGGTTGTGCGATTTCAGGTTTGTCCGTGTGGGTTGGGAAATGAGTTGCGATAGGTTAAGCGATTTGATTTGTATCTGAATTTTGTGGTTTATAGGGTCAAGCCAACTGAAGTTAAAATCCCCAAGAACTAGCAGCTCACTCTTTTCATTCAGAGAGGAAATGGAGCCAAGAAACTGGGTGATATCAGTCAGGGATTGTAGAGGGGCATTAGGGGGGCGGTAGATGCAGCAAGCAAGATGGGCTTAGAAAAGGGGAGGCATATTCTGCCAACTAGGATTTTAAAAGAGGGTGGGCTTGGGGGGCAATTTAACAGTGTAAATTGTAAGGTGTCTGCAATATAAAATAACACCCCTCCTCCTCTCTTTGACCTATCTCTCCTAGAAATGGAGTATCCCTGACTGGCAATATTTGCATCAGTAGTTTTAGGGGTTAGCCATGTTTCTGTAAGAACGATGGCTTTTGGTTTATGCATAAGGCACCATGCCCTTAGTTCATCCAGTTTGGGCAGCAGACTCTGGATATTTATATGGGCGACAGATAGCCCTTTTTGGAATTCGAAGGGGCTATTCTCAGGGGTATGGGACAGAGTGGAAGTGGGAGGGCCTGGGTTAGATTCAATATCACCTGCTAAAGAGAGTAATAGTATGAGTAGAAATTTGAGTAGTTGTTTGCAAGTTGTAAATTTATGATTTTTGCCATTTGAGTGAGCGGTGGTTGGTGTGCTGGTTTTCAGGGTTCTCCACCAACATTCAGTAGATAGTGCAAGGCTTTTGAGTAATCCAGGGTGTATGGTGATGTTGGGCGTGGGCCAGGAGGGGGGAGTGTGTAGTGGATAGAGAGAGTACCATTTCAATGAGGCCATGAGAAAGAACAAAGTGGAGGTAAAAAGCAGGTACATTATGCCATAGGTAGGTAATGCTGCATGGAGCTGTTTTGAGCCAAGTGTGTGTGTGCGCAGACTAAACAGCAGGGATCATAGTGTGGTCAGAATATCTCACCGTTTGTTGCCATGTGTAGAAGAGTTTGCAGAAGGATGCAGTCCCCAGTCACCTCTAGTCAAACTATAGTCTAACTATATATTCTCACTTTAAAGCTCACTTTAAAATGCCTCAGTATATCATGCTAATGCAGGGGGGGTATTGGTTTTATACAGCTAAAACAGTCACATGACCCTTCCCCCTCCCTAATAAAATCAGCTTGTTCCAGTTGGTCAATTAGCAGTACACAGTTAAGAGAAGAAAAAAAAAAAAACCTTTTGATATTCAAACATACCAAATTATCAATACTAAAGGCCGCTGGGTAAATCTTTTAACATGCTTGTGCTGACGCAGGACCCGCCTTGGGCTTTGTGGGGCCCAAGGCGCACGCTGGCTGCAGGGCCACCCCCCCCCCCCCCACCCTGTAAAAAAAGTTCAGGGGACTTGCCTTGACGAGCGGCCCTCTCCTGGCTGCGTCAAGGAGTCATTGGACGTCGGTCACCATGGCAACCCGACGCTACAGGAGGTGGCCCGTCCAGAAAAGATAAGACCTCATTCACAAACAAACACAGACAGAGAGACAGACAGAGGTCTGGGGCCCCCGAGCTTCTTCCTCTCCCTATTCCTGTCGGCGCCGGGATCCAACTTCCGCCCAACCGGAGGGGTGACCTGGAGGAGGGTGGGGGGAGCTTGAGGGGTGTCTCGTGCTCCCTCCTCCACCTCCGGTTGGGTGGAAGTTGTATCACAGCACCAACAGTAAGAGGGAGTGGGGGCACCCCGAATGCGAGGGGCTCAAGCCGGCTGCTTGCACCAAGGCCAACTTTGAGATCGACCTTTGAAGCCATTTGATATAGCACTCGTGCCCAAACTCAATGCAATGTATGTCACAGCGCATGTCACAGCGCATGTCACAGCGCATGTCACAGCGCATGTCACAGCCTGGACGTGGAACTCGAGTACTCACTGTAAACAGAACAAAGAATTTCTGGTTGCTCTCTCCCACACAGTTATTAACCCACGGGCAGTGATGATCCATCTTCCGAATGCATCGCTTGCAAACACTGGGGGAACAAAACAAATATCACATTCACTTACATAAGAAGGTTCCCATTGGAGGCATCTATTCTCATAAAGCTACCAGATTTCAACCAGTTGCGAAAGGCTCAACCAGGACAGGTTTACATGAAACATCAATATGCTGGTGATAGAAAAGAGTTCTGCTCTTTCCCTATAAAACCCGATCCATGTATAGTATATTATCATTTTTACCTATATTTTGACTTCTTTGCTGGCACGGGCGTCTGAATGCCTAATCAGCAAAAAGCAGCACACATTGGCCGACATATGATGTGTGTTTATGTATAACGATACATGACTTAGTGGCAATCCAAGCGGGGGATTTATTTGGCAAATGTAAAAATTTTCTTTAATATAGGATTAAAGTGGGTCTTCGGAGATGAACCCGATTCATTTCAGCTCCATGGACCCCCCGCTTCCGGAGATACTAGCCTCCATAGGGGGTGCCGGTAGCCACTCCGCTAGCAGAGTTCACGTAATGGCGGCGTTTCAACGCTCCCCCACCCTGTTGGCCAATACGACGCCGTGACGCCATCAGGTTCGGCTTCTTATTGACCCGCGTGACGCAGGAGCTTTAAAAAAAAACTTTGACAAAATACCGGCATCCCCTTTGGAGGCACGTGTCTCGGGAAGCAGGGGGTTCCCGTAGCTGAAATGAACGGGGTTCATCTCCAGAGACCCCATGTTTCAATCCAATGTTAAAAAAAATTATAATTAAAAAAAAAAAAAAAAATTATCAATTACTCCTTTAAACACTCAACTAAGATTTGGTGGAGTTCTAGTTGAAAAATGAAGAACATTTCAGTAAAAAGAAAACCTTATGCCAATGAGTATGACTATAATAGGCTAATCAGACTCCTCTTGCTGTGAGTGAGTGACGTTGCTTCTGCCAGGCGTTATTAGCATGTCTGCTGAGCGGGGAGTATTTCTGCTCAATGAGAATTGTTCATGTAAACAAAACTCCCACTTTCCTCATCCCATCTTTTAGGCGGGTCATTCTGACATTACCAAGTGCATTTGAACAGCTGCACATGGATTAAGCGCCTGCTATCGGTCATGTAGCAAAATACAAAAAGGAACGGCTATTTAGGTGTATCCTGATGGTTACTACAAAAAAAAAAAAAAAAAGCACAAAATAGGCAGGAAAACATCAAATATTTCAAAAGCTGGACAATGTTAGTACACAAGTATTGTACAACCTGTATCTTATTATGTGCTTATTCTTTTGTTTTTTACAAGTACTACTGGTATAATGTTATTGATTAGAGATGTGTGAATGTTTTGATGAAGTTTAGTTTGGTCCCCCGTGGAACAGCACCTTTAAGTCAGCACTCACTCAATGTAACATGTAGTCTGAACTGGAGTATCACACAGAGCAAAACCGGCCATTTCTTCTCACTGGGAGGCCCCCTGCGTCAGAAGGTACTCGCCAGTACAAAAAACAGCCAGTCAATAAGGGGGAAGCAATATCCCCCTCATTCAATGGCTTCTACATTTTTAGTTTCTGATCTAACCAACATAAATGCCCAGTGGTAAGAAGCTATTCCCACAGTGCAGAAGTTTGGGAGGGATTTCCCCTCTGAATTTTGTCTGTTGGCCTTTCTTCACTGCATATTAGAGACCCTTGCCCTTCCCTGAACCCTCCTACGCCAAGCAGCGAATTTTCTGAAGTCAATCAGACTTTTGCAACCCCATGTTTTCACCCACAGAAATGAAATAAATCAAAGATTTTGATCAAAAGCTGATCTGCAACCAACAGAGGTCACTCTCCCATAGAAAGCTCTATAAAGGAAAGTATGAGCATAGAGGTTCTCAAATAGGTGTGTTGGACTTCTGGATCGTACCTGCAGTGATGAGCCCGGTCAGGCTTGATGCTGCAGCATTTTGGACACTTATAAACCACTTGCCCTGGCTTTAACTGCAAGCTCTCAATGAATTCCTTCGTGGCGTTTCCCTTGGGGACAGCACCCTAGGGATAAAAACAGAAGACGGTTAATCATCAGCACTGAATACAATACAGACAATATCCGTCTGCATCTACAATCACCTTCAACTGGGCTGTCCCACTATACACAGAAGCATTGCTTCTACTTTCTTTACATATGATACAAGCGTTTCCTTCACTCGTCCTCCATCCCCTTCCTGTGCAGAATCCGTAGCGGTGTAAGAAAGGGGCAGGTTGTCATCAGCACACTGTGATAGCACATACAATTTCTATTTTAAATCTGGGTGACAGCTTTTTAAGACTCCGCGGCCACACGTACTGTTGGCGTGTCACATTGCACACTTATGTACGCGGAGAATACAGTAGGTACGTTTTCAGTAACATGGAGATGACCGTTCTTAACGCCTGAGGAAGTGTCATTTGACACGAAACGCGTAGGTGGTGACGTCATACGCAGTGACGCACGTCCGTGACGACGGACTTCCGCGTTGCTGCTCCAGGACACCACGAGGACGCTCCTAGGAGACTTATAGAGACACAAGGTCTGATTTATTACCATCTTGCTTGCCGAGTGTTCTTTACCTTTTAACAACTGGGGTGTCTTCCTATGGTTGGTTGGGTATTTATACACTGTTCTCTGTGGATGTTTTGGATTTCATTCTATTGATCCATTTTGATCGTTATGTATGTGGTGTTTTTATTTTTCACTACATTAAATCTGTAAAAAAAATACTTATTGCAGACCAAGAAACAAATTTCTTCCTTTGTGTGTATCCATTTTGCGTCTTAAAAAAAAGTGTGTGCGCGCCGAGCACGCGCATTTTAAGTGAAACTTCTTTGTCTTTTGTCACTGTTTTGTCACAGAAATTGTATTTGTAATGGTGATGTTTTTAATTAAAAATCAAAACACAATTTCAGTGCCAAAACGCAATGAAGTTTGACTTGGAACACGTGTTTTAGCGATTTGCACTTCTATATTTATAATAACTGTGAATTCCTTGTGTGTGTGTGTCAGTCAGAGTGTGTGTGTATCAGTCAGTCAGTTTGTGTGTCAGGGTGTGTGTGTGCATGTCAGTGTGTGTGTGTCAGAGTGTCAGTCAGCCAGCGGAGACACGGGGGGGGTCTGTCTGAGTGCCCCGACCAGAGTAGCCCCCCTCTCTCCGCCGGCGGAGCTGTGTCCTGCTCGGCGGAGGTACGAGACACTGGGGTGTGTGGCGGCTGACTGGGGGGGGGAGGGGGCGGGGAGAGGGTGGGCTCGGCAGCTCAGGTGTGCTCCACCGCTCATCAAATGCAGATCGATGTTTTTGCTGGCTCCTCTGGCAGTGAAGGGGTGTACAGGGGATACAGTAACCAAGATGGCTCAGGTGAGCTCCATATCTCCGCCGCTGTCCGAGTCCCGGAGCAGTCCCCACTCTCTCCCACGGCGGAGCTGTGTCCTGCTCGGTACGGGAACACAGGGGTGTTCAATGGCAGTTCCCCCTCGGCGGAGCTGCGGCCGGATTTTGTGTGAGTCGTTTTTCTCGAGTGCGAGAGTGTGTGTGTGTCCATCCCCGTCCGTCCAGCGCTGCCTCCTCCTGGTGGAAGCTGGCAACACTAACGGCCTCTTCTGCCAGGAGTGATGTCACTTCCGTCAACACTGACTCACTTCTCCAATCAACTACATTCACGTCGCTAAAGAAGTTTCACTTCAAAAAGTTCCACCCCCCTAAATCATTGCATTTTGTTGGTCTCCAAAGCATATCTGGAGTGTTCGTAGATGTTATGTAATGGAGAAATAAATCCCATTGTGGTGCAATAGGAACTAATCAAAATCCAAAATAACAAATGAACATCTTATAAATCCTTTTGTAATAGTAGTTCATAGGATGGAGTTTAAACATAGGCTGTATAGATGACAAAATAATTGAAGTGCTGGAATAGAAGCCAAGAAGTGTCTCACAATGAAGGCGAAACACTTGGAGTCAAATAAACAACCAGCTATCCTAGGTCAGTACCGTGATTTTCCAGAGGCAATTAAACCAACAGCAGGAAAGGATCATAGGTACTCACGGACAGCAGTAAATGTATTCATCCTGACGTGCCTCCCGTCGTAGAAGTCCAAGGTAGATGTGAAGAAAAAAACATCACTCGTGTGTGTGTTTTTTTTAGCTCTCTCATGGGCATGATTCATTGAATAAACCTTTTTTATTTTTCAAACCTTCACCTGCCTCCAGTTCTCTTTGCTGCAGCGCTCCTTGTTTTTTTCTTCACATCTACCTTGGTGTTCGTAGAGGTCTTTGCTAGGCGTGTGACACACAGAATCTTGAGATTAAGGTGGTGTTAAGCATGACCATTCACACTGCGGGCAGCATACCGCTTCCAGTCTCAGTGTATGTACGTGTGCGTCGTGGCTCACCGACAGCGATAGATTTCATCTTCAGAAAGTACTGAGCTACTATTAAAATGTTAAACATGCTGCTGACATTGGCTCCTTTTGAATCCTAGATGGGATTGGACCTTGAAATGAACCATTGGAAAGCTCAAGATAAAAGGTGGCAAGTTACCCAGCACTCGCATGCTTTATACGACGATCAGCCAAGTGTTCCTGCAACTCTCCGTCAATGTGCGCTTTGCTATGGAACCGACAACTCCAACTGCAAACCTACTATAGTGAAGTGAGCCCCCACCGGGCAGAGAGGGTGAAATGCCGGGGACATTGCTTTGTAAATGTGGGAAGTTGTCCTGGAAAAAGTTTGGCAGCGTCACTGAAAGTGTAATAGAAACTTGTAATATGAAAACACCCAAATCAATGTTTTTGGGCTGCATCAGACTTATCCAACAGCTGCCACCACTTTAGATAGAAGCAGCATAAAGAGGCTTACGATAAAAGAATAAAAATAAATCAAATTAAAAAAAAACTGGGGCAGGAGGAGCAGGGCAAGTTCTGCATCTTCAGGTGTAAAAGGTCTGTGGAAGTCACGAGTCCCGGACATGACAGGTGGGGTGTGAGAAAGGAGACACAAGAGAGAAAAATACATTGGTTAGAATGAGACGCACAGTGAGCAGGTCTCTACCGCCGTGATTCACTAACCGCCGACGCAGCTTGATTAATCTACCTCGGAGGGGGGGGGGGTGGTCTCTAAGGGGAGGAAGGGGGTGGTAGGTATCAGAGGCAGAAAGGGGGAGAAGAGGTTGGTAAAGAGGAGTGGGACTGGTATTGATGTGTCTGAGGTTGGATGCAGGTTGAGCTTGTGTGGTTGTGTGTGAAGCCGGGTGTGACAGCATAGCCATGCCCACCTGTCACTCACAGCACAGACCTGTACACACAAAAAGTGTGATTCACGTGCACGAGCATTAGCACACACGTATGCGCCAACTATAAAACAAGCCTAATCTAACTGAGCTATAAATCAAAGACTTGGCTTCTTTTGTTTCTCCAAATTATTAACAAGGCGCGAATTGTGCCAGTCACGTGTTCTTTATGCTTTGCCCACCTGACTTTAACAGCGAGCCAATAAAGATCAGAGAAGGAGGGGGAGTGAGGGAGCGCTGCCTGTGCAAACTCACTGCGACATCAGACAAAGGGGAAATTCAACCTATCCCAACTCTCAGATCACAAATCTTCCTGACACACAAGGGACCATACACAATCCCGGAGGCGGCACCATCTTGTAATTAAGTGCACACCTCTTTGTGTAAGTAGAAATACTGATAGCCAAGGCCTGCGAGAGGCATTATTCTGAAACATTCAGCTGGGACATGTTTGTTTCATGTTTTAGAAACGATCACACAGTAGAACTTTCTCATGGGCGTTTTCCGCCTTTATTTTAACAGTTTCACAAACTTAGGCCCCAAGGGTAAAAAACATAAAACCATTTATGGGCTACACCCAGTATGTGCGTGCGTGTCCAACAAAAAAGGGGGAGCCCAAAGATTGGGGTCCCAGAGTCTCCAAAGAAGGGGGCACTCTCGGATTATGCAAAAATATCAATTTATTTACTGTAACAAAACAAATAAAGCGGTAACAAAAACAAATGAAAACTCTAATGTACACACATTGATCACAGATAAATCGCCCGCTGCTAATGCAAAGATAACCTCAATCAGATACAGATAGTGTCAGAGAACCATAGATCCCGAGGGGTATGCGTGGTGCCCCCTACAGAAATATGAAGGACTGTACCCGGGTACTATATAAAGAAATATATGTACAAAAAGCAAGAAGCATGTATAAAGAACTACGGTATCACTCAGCCAAACAAAATATGGACAAGATAAGGCAAATATTAACTATCTGCAGCCCACACCTAACTGTTCCAGAGTATGGTAAAGATAGCCCCAGATCACTGTTGACAACGGCTAAGCACTAAACAATAAAGTGCAAAGTCTAAATAATAGCAGCATCTGGATTCCCCTCCGGTATTCTCATTTGGACTTTCCCCATACAGCCACACCTATACCATAGCTGCTCTAACTCAGATGGGTGCTGGGGGTTTATCGGAGTCGATTTTTTTTATGCCGTGACCGACACCATCTTGAGACGCCCTTTTCCTTAGAGAATACAGGAGGGGAATCCAGGTGCTGCGATCATTATATATTCTTACCTCCTTGCAACATGCAGACAAATTTTCAATTGCTGTATTAAGTATAAGACTGGACACACACACAAGAAAAATGCTTATTTTTTTCCCTCCCCACCACACTATGCAGTCACAGATTTAAAAGCTGCAGTTCAGGCAATATTCTGCATGTGTGTTTCTTTTAATAAATCAGTTCTGTAGTAAGAAAAAATACTTTTACATTTTCTGTTTTAAAAAAAAAACAACTTTGAAAGACCAATTTTCTTGTATTCTATTTTAACAAGCATGCTTGTTCCTATAGCAACGATTTACATTCCCCATATTTAAAGATGTCGCCAAACTTTGCCGATCAATAGACGGAGAACGAATTGACCGACAGCTATGCAGTTTTTTTTTTAGGTAAGTGGAGATTGCCCACATGAAACTATTGAAGTTAAAAAAAAAACGGGAGCCTGAACTGCAGCTTTAAGCCCTGTGTTTTATTATATCCCTTATTTTCTTCTCTAGTTATAAACAAGATCTAGAATCTTGTATAGTGAGCATATTGTCCTCGATCATTTACTGAGCCCCGACTCTTCTGATGCCAAGACCAAGCTCATGGAAGCGGAAATAAAACTGTTCCAATTGCTGCTTTCAGAACACTTTCAACGTACTTTATTTTGAATGAAAGAACGGTTAATAATTATTCTCCTAAGAACATACTTGCAGGAAGTCTATTCCAGTGTTTTTCAACAACCGATCCTAGGACCGCTTGGGTTCCCTGCAATTATCAGGTCATTTTTAAATTGTACCAAATACATTTACAATGTATGGGAGGATCGGGGTTCCTTACAATGCATCCGAGCTCAGATGCGCTATTAGAAAGGGTTGGGGCTCCTTACAATGCATCAGATCTCAGATTCGCTATTAGAGAGGGTTGGGGTTCCTTACAATGCATCTGATCTCAGACGCGCTATTAGAGAGGTTTGGGGTTCCTTACAATGCATCTGATCTCAGACGGGCTATTAGAGAGGGTTGGGGTTCCTTACAATGCATCCGAGCTCAGATGCGCTATTAGAGAGGGTTGGGGCTCCTTACAGTGCATTTGAGCTCAGATGCGCTATTAAAGAGGGTTTGGGTTCCTTACAATGCATCTGAGCTCAGACGCGCTATTAGAGAGGGTTGGGGTTCCTTACAATGCATCAGATCTCAGATTCGCTATTAGAGAGGGGTGGGGTTCCTTACAATGCATCTGATCTCAGACGGGCTATTAGAGAGGGTTGGGGTTCCTTACAATGCATCCGAGCTCAGATGCGCTATTAGAGAGGGTTGGGGCTCCTTACAATGCATCAGATCTCAGATTCACTATTAGAGAGGGTTGGGGTTCCTTACAATGCATCTGATCTCAGACGCGCTATTAGAGAGGTTTGGGGTTCCTTACAATGCATCTGATCTCAGACGGGCTATTAGAGAGGGTTGGGGTTCCTTACAATGCATCCGAGCTCAGATGCGCTATTAGAGAGGGTTGGGGCTCCTTACAGTGCATTTGAGCTCAGATGCGCTATTAAAGAGGGTTTGGGTTCCTTACAATGCATCTGAGCTCAGACGCGCTATTAGAGAGGGTTGGGGTTCCTTACAATGCATCAGATCTCAGATTCGCTATTAGAGAGGGGTGGGGTTCCTTACAATGCATCTGATCTCAGACGGGCTATTAGAGAGGGTTGGGGTTCCTTACAATGCATCCGAGCTCAGATGCGCTATTAGAGAGGGTTGGGGCTCCTTACAATGCATCTGAGCTCAGACGCGCTATTAGAGAGAGTTGGGGTTCCTTACAATGCATCTGAGCTCAGATGCGCTATTAGAGAGGGTTGGGGCTCCTTACAATGCATCTGAGCTCAGACGCGCTATTAGAGAGGGTTGGGGTTCCTTACAATGCATCAGATCTCAGACGCGTTATTAGAGAGGGTTGGGGTTCCTTACAATGCATCTGAGCTCAGATGCGCTATTAGAGAGGGTTGGGGCTCCTTACAATGCATCTGATCTCAGATGCGCTATTTGAGAGGGTTGGGGCTCCTTACAATGCATCTGATCTCAGATGCGCTATTAGAGAGGGTTGGGGTTCCTTATAATGCATCTGAGCTCAGACACGCTATTAGAGAGGGTTGGGGCTCCTTACAATGCATCTGAGCTCAGACACGCTATTAGAGAGGGTTGGGGTTCCTTACAATGCATCAGATCTCAGATTCGCTATTAGAGAGGGTTGGGGTTCCTTACAATGCATCTGATGTCAGGTGCGCTATTAGAGTGGGTTTGAGTTCCTTACAATGCATCAGATCTCAGACGCGCTATTAGAGAGGGTTGGGGCTCCTTACAATGCATCTGATCTCAGACGCGCTATTAGAGAGGGTTGGGGTTCCTTACAATGCATCAGATCTCAGATTCGCTATTAGAGAGGGTTGGGGTTCCTTACAATGCATCTGATCTCAGACGCGCTATTAGAGAGGTTTGGGGTTCCTTACAATGCATCTGAGCTCAGATGCGCTATTAGAGAGGGTTGGGGCTCCTTACAATGCATCTGAGCTCAGATGCGCTATTAGAGAGGGTTGGGGTTCCTTACAATGCATCTGATCTCAGACGCGCTATTAGAGAGGGTTGGGGTTCCTTACAATGCATCTGATCTCAGACGCGCTATTAGAGGAGGATTGGGGTTCATTTTCAGAACAAGCTGGAAACTCATTTTCAGAGTTGCAGGTTAAAAATATTCTCTGCAACATCAAATATACCAGGAGTCTAAAAGCCTAGATCAATATATGAACACCATATCCGGAAGAATGGTCGCAGTTTGGCAATGTCTGCATGTGAGAAGTTTTAACCCCGTCACTGACAGAATGCAAAGAATTGCAATCCATTGGTTAAACATAATCGTGAGCAGATCTCAGTAACAATTAGCTTAGTCTCTCCCTCTACATGAGATAAACAGCTCAGGCGGCCCACGGTGAGAATACCTTTGAGAACTTAATTTCCTCATTTAATTTGCGGGCACCACAGAATCTCACATATATGCATAAAACATGAGCACACATTTATATGTTCACTACTGTAGCTTCACTCTGTGCAGCCTTCCGGAAACAGAACACGCAATTAAAAAGGCCACACTCATTTCCTTACTTAAGATTAAAAGCAAGGTAGCATCTAAATGTGAAAAAAAAAATGCATTATTGACTATATAAAAACGAATTATTCACGAGAAGCCACTTTATTAATGAACTGCAGTGAGCATATCAAATCCAGTGTGTGAAAAATGCAGACTTAAATAGAAGACAGATATGTAGGCAGACAGATTAAAGGAGCAATTCATGTCGTTTTCATTTTTTAACACAGGTTTGAAGCAGGGGGTCCCCGGAGATGAACCCCATTCATTTAAGCTCCGGGGGACCCTCTTCTTCCGGAGATACCGCTTAAAAAAAAGTTTAAAACTCCCACGTCGTATGGGCCAATAGGAAGCTGAACCTGAGGTCGTCACGGCTTCCTATTGGCCAGTCGGGCCCAGGAGCTCCGAAACTCCATTACGTGAACCCTGCTAGCCAAGCGGAGAGGCAACCGGCACCCCGTACAGAGGTACATCTCTCTGGGATCTGGGGCTCCCAGGAGCCGAAATTGGGGCTTCAATCCAATGTAAAAAAAAAACGCATGGATTGCTGCTTGAAATCGCTTAAACTATGCCTTAAAATAGCATTTATTCTCATTTTGCAGATCCCAGTGCTATGAGGGCACACACGTAAGGTTATGTCAAACTACAGTTCCATGGACTGAGAGGAAGGGAGATTAGTTGACTCAAACATGTCACACCTGACAAGGCTATGTTGAGAAGTGTACTCATGTAAGGTCTATATTTCATCTCTGGAAAGAGCAGGTTTCATGTGGTTATGTCCCCCCACTACCATCACATCGATGGAGCTCGGGTGCAGGATGGATTGCAGCGTACACAGGTACACTGCTAGAAGGCCGCAGCCCAGGCACATAGAAGCAAAACATCATTGATATAGCAAGCGCGTGTTGCGCGTACTCACGGGGTCCGTGATCATGGCGCGCAGGTGAGAGGCCAGGGCCAGAAAGGCCAGCATGTTAAACACAATGCCGTTGATCGTGCTGTAAATCAGGTTCCTGGATGGCAGCAGCATGACGAAGACGACCACAAACTCGGCATAGATAACCAGCATCCAGGTCACCACGCCGCAGGCGATGCCGCAGCCGTCCTTGATGAACCACACTTTACCCATGGAGCCGCGGGCGGGGGGCGGCATGCACTTTTCTGGGTGGAGGTATTCTGCGGTCCTCTCAATGTCGCGGTAGCGGTGGTTTCGGGTTAGCATGATAGGATGTGTAGTCCATATTTTGCCCTGGAAAGAGAGATAGAAACCCGCATTACGCCACAAAGATACAACAATTAGGAAAATTGCAGATCAGCAACTCTAGGCGTATAACCAGTAACTCCAAACGGTACGAGGAGATATTGGAAAAAAGAAGATTTTAGTTTGAAGTAAAAAAATAAAGTAAAAAAGACCTAATTAAAATAACTGCGACAAAGAAAAATTAGCTTGGTGTATTACAAAAAACAGCTCTTACATCATTCTACTGTGTATGTATTGTATATCGTTATTTATATGGCTCCAACAGTGTACTCAGCGCTTCACAAAGACAATACAGTACAGGAAATTATACTAATACAGCAAGCGCAGCAAAGTCAGACAATAGGAAAGGAAATCCCTGGCCCGAAGAGCTTACAATCTAAGTGGTATGGTGGGAGACTTACAGAGACAACAGGTGAGGGAATAAGTGCTGTAGATGGCAGTGCTTGGGTACAATTGTTGGTACGAGTGACTGTGGGACAATAGACAAGAGTGCAGGCTGTTGGGATGCTTCTTTTGCAATGTGACTTTTAAGGTTGGTTGGTATTAAATTAGATGGGTTAATACCATCAGCAGGGAAAGAGGTAGCAGGGAGGCGTGGGTGGGTGTATATAGGGGGAGAGAGAGGGGGAGAGAGAGAGAAGGGGAGAGAGAGGGGGGAGAGAGAGAGGGGGAGAGAGGGAATAGAGGATTTATGGGGGTGCTATTTATTGAGGGGTGTAGAAGTAGTTGGGAAAGGGGTGTGCAAATAGGGATGTAAATAGTGGTGCAGTGTATGGGCACATGCATAGGTGGAGGGAAGGAGAGATGAAGAAATGTGGATAGGAGGGGAGTGGGGCAGTTGGTGAGAAGAGAAAAGTTTACAAAGGAGTGAGAAAACAGCCAATAGGGAGGGCATAATGAGAGGCAGGGAGAGAGGAAGGAGGACAGAGTTCCCAGGTATGTTTAATTATTGTATTTATATTGTTTCATATTATTCAAAAACTAATTTAAAAATATATATTTCTTTTTAAAAACAGCTCTGGACGATTCCATGCAAAAACATTGGAAGTTGCTGCTTAAAAGTACCAATGAATGACCCCCCGCTTCCCAAGTTACAGACCCCTTTGTGGTATGGGTATGGCCAAGTTTACAGGTCCCGTGTCTCGCGGGCCAATAGGAGGCCGCACCGGAAGGTGTCACAGCTTCCTATTGGCCCGCAGGATGCGGCAGCTTTGAAACGCCGCCATTACGTGAACCCTGCTAGCAGAGCGGCTACCGGCACCTCCTACAGAGATCTGTATCTCCGGAAGCAAGGGGCCCCCAGCGCTGAAATTAATGGGGTTCAGCTCCAGAGACTCCCCTGATTCAAACCTGTGTTAAAAAAAAAAAAAGAACCGCTCGCATAGATTGGATAGGGTCTTCCAGCTGACCTGAACTAGGGCTTTGCATTCTACATGTCAAAGGCCAGTGATCCGGAACATTGTGACATTCAGAATCACCTCCGTCTCAATTTGCCACAACTCGGGATGCTCTCAACACTCAGAAACCTGCTGTCATTAGCATTCACCTGACTTGACGCTCTATTACAGGGGTGCGCACCCCAAGATTTTCTGGGGGTGGGGGGGGGCGCGGTAGTTATAGAGGTCCCATGCTCTCCCCCAAGGACAGGTAGGGGTGCGCACAGGGCAAAATTTGCGCACCCCTGCTCTATTTCATGACTGGCACCTGTAGGAAAATACTGAGCAATCTGCTCCCTTCTCTCAAAATGAGGCACCAACACGTATACACCTCCGTGGCTGCCGGAGGGGATCGCATTGCAGGGTATTGCAACCCCACAGGCAACAAAGGGGTAACAAGCACACTCCCAGGTGCAAAAAAAACTCCCCTCAGGTAGGAAAGGGGTAAAGCTGGCATGGGACAAGCAGCAAAAATGGCCAATCCGACAACACGGGACGTGATTCCATCACACGTGCAAAAAGCATCGTTTCCTCTGGAATGTGATGAAGATATTGAGCAGGCTAGAAATTAGGAAACAACTGATTAGAAAAAAAATAAAATAAAAATAGGAGAGGGGTCGGTGCCTCATTTTGAGAGAAGGGAGCAGATTGCTCAGCATTACAGCTCACTCCAAGGTAAAGTATGTTATAACGTTTTCAGCACAAATCCCTTTATCAGATGTGCCAAGTGCAAACGTGTATTTTTTATTTTTACATTATCCCTTGTGATCAGATGCTTTGAAGGATATTTATGATCGTTTCTCTTAACGTTTTTTGAATCCCATCTTCCGCTGGAAAAGGCTCAGCCCCTAGATATCTTTTCTTGTCCCCGGAGTGACATCCCAGCAGAGTTATACAGTCTCGGCTGCATAAACATATGTGGCTGATAAGATAACGTTCCACCAGGAATAAATAAATAAAATAAAACTGTTTTCCCTGGACAAAAAAAAAATGCCATTTTTACTTTAAGGGTGATTATGGCCCATATTTACTAAACGGTGCTATTCCATAAAGGCACCCCATGACCCATTCAAGTAAATGGGCTCTAAGGTGTCATATACAGTATGGCAGGGGTGCGCAAACTCTGGGGCGCAGGATTTTGTTGGGGGGGCGCGGTGGATGTGGCCCCGCGCTCTTCCCAGAGGCATTTAAGTTAAATGTCGGGGGTCCACGCGAGGCCTCTGCAACCTCAACGTACCAGGGTTCTGTAGTCTTCTGGACGCGTCGCCATGGCAACGCGGCGTCAAATGAGGCCGCGGGTCATGTGACGTACGTGTTGCCATGGGAACGCGCGTCAACTCACGCTGCGGGGTCACGCGACATCGGGTCACAGAGAAGAGGGGGCGCGACCGCTGGGGGAGGAGGGGAGCGCCAAAACGTTGTGCAGCCCTGCAGTATGGCATAGAGCTGCTTAGTAAATATCACCGTAAAACATCTTTTTTTTCTTTAAACAAATTGCCAGTAAGTTGGCTTCCTTAAAGACCTTTCTGTCTGCCAAGTGGAGCATCCCCATTAACCCTTTGCGTGCAGGAGAGGCCGCAGAACCAGAGTGGCACTGCCCTTCCGGCGCTCGCGGTCACGCGACTGCTTCTTCAAAGCGGTCACCACTTCTTCTGATTGAGCCCCCTGTGCTGAAGCAGGGATATCCTGAAAACCTGACCTGCTAGGGGTGGGAGGGGTATTGAGCACCCCTGTTCTAGAAGACATCCAAGAGCTTCACAGGGCCAAGGAAGCATAAGTGCCCGCGACGGGTGACGTCACCCGTCGCCACAAGCGAAAGTTATATTTCGCCGTGCAGTGGCTTCGCAGGTTTCCTGGCATCTGATTGGTTCAGGGGCTGTCACATGAGGCGACAGCCCTTGAAAAATCAAATATTGCCAGCAACCAAAATTCACGACGCTCTGTCGCGCTTACTATAAGCGCACGCGGCGGCGGCGGCAGCAATGCATTTGTTTTTGGGAGACGTCGCATCGCCCGCACTATACGCGCAGCCTAACATTGCAAACTACAAATACATGCACGTTTCCCACATCACCTACCGGCAGTCCCATTGGCAGCGTGGCTATCCCAACAAGAAATTTCTGTCAAGGGGCGGAGACATTCACTCCCATTTGGATGAAGTAGAGACACAAAGATATTCAATTCAGCGATCAGGCTCCCTTCACAATTTAGAAAAGCAAACACAAGAAATGAGAAAGCTCCAAAAACCAACTACGGCCTAGAGCCCAGCCCAAAAGCCCACATATCCAGAACCATAAACCCTGAAGCCAGAGTTCAGAAACCAAATAGCACAGAGACCTAAAATAAAGTACTCCAGGAGTTCAGTTCCCATAACCGAGAGATACAGAAAGCAAGGACCCCCGCAAAGCAAAAATGTCAAACCTGAAAACAAGACCCCAGGACCTGGCAATCCCAACAGAGCACAGGCAGCAGCTCAAAGCCAGACCCCGAGAGTGTGTGTGAATGTGGAGAGAGTCTTCTGAGACACGGCTAAAGAGAAGGGCAGGCAACCAGGAAGCTCATTCCCTGAGTCACTTCCTCAATTACACCTGTCAAAGCCTAACCCATCCCTCCCCGCCCAGTAGACACCCCTTACTGTTTAAATTACTTCGTTACCCTCCTCTGAAAGCTAGAGGGCTCTTCTGATTCTTCACACGGGAGGCTGGAGGAGGAGGGTTGATGATTAACATGGTGAAACTCAACCCCAAGCTTCCTCTTCTACCAATGCTAATCCATCTCCAAGGGATATAGCAGATGGTAACAGGATCCTGAGCTTGTGCAAACTACCTTGATGTTATATTGACACTGGTGATTTCTCCTGCCACCTGTAGAACCAGCCTGGACTATAAACACAGCGATGGTGTGGGATCTCTCCTCTTTTTCATTCGTGAGTCAAGACGCGTTCGTGCGTAGTGATTACTTACTAATACACTCAGAGCAGCTTATAACCAATCATTTAAGTCTTACATTTTTACATTAAAAAGTGTACAGGAAATACAAATAGCACTTGTGGTGCATTTGCATGTCTCAGACATGTCTGAAACCGGTCTGCCCCAATTAACTCTTAGCAAACAGAGTTTCGACTGCAGCCAGGGATTCTGGGTAATTATCTGCAAATGAAAACAGTGTGTCATGCTTTATCCATTTTAACACGGAGCCCTATAAGCTTATGCCTGCCGTATTACACAGCTTTTTCAGCACAGCCTGAGTTAAAGAAGTCCAGAGCCAGTGAACCTATTCACAGACAGCTTTTTGAACCTTTTGTGTCTCGTCGATGCGGCCCTCGGAGTTACTGCCCCGTGTAATTTCCTACCAGTTGCTTTTCACACAAAGACACTTGTACTGTAGCGATTTTGAGGTCATGTAAATGTATGCGGCACAGCAGTTATAACAGCTTGTAAAATGTGTCTATATAATTGTAAAGTGTATCAGAAATTAAATTATAATAAACATGTGGCCCCTTCTGCGCCTAATCTCCTCTGATCCTGCCCCTTAGGAAAAGTCATTGAAAAGCCCTGGCTGCAATTATATTGACTCATTATTCCAATGCACACCGCATCCTTATACACCGATGTCCCAGGGTGACAAGGCAAGGGAGCCTCAAGTGGCAAACTGCTCACGCCCGCAATGATTACCCAGTGCAAGAGCTGACAAGTCTCACACACACTGTGAAGATTTAACCCAGGGGAGAGCAAACTTTTCCCCCTCTCTCCGCAACCCCCCCTCCCCCCATTACCTTTGCTCCGGCGGCAACGTCATGACGTCCCGTTGCCATGGCGACGCATATAAGAAGCCGCCGGAGCAAAGGTAAGTGAGGTTTACAGAGGGCTTCGCCGCTTCCCCGGCACTTAATTTAAGTGCCTTTGGGAAGCGCGCGGGGCCTCTGTAAACCCTGCGCCCCCCCCGCAAACAGAGGGTCGCGCCCCCCAGTTTGCGCATTGCTGATTTAACCAATTCCCTTGCAGATCTCAACCCCGTTTACTCAGGGCAGCTCTGCACGCCTCCCTAGCACCAAGGAGGTTAATCTCACTCTGAGGCCCAGAACCACAAAACGGTGCTACATTTCTGCACACCTTCACTTCCTTTCAAATGAGTGGGAGTAAAAGGTGTGCTAAAGTTTAGCACCCGTTTGTGGATCTGGGCCTGAGTTACAAATGAGATCGGTCACAAAATTGCAGATGTTTCCATCTCCATGGACCTTTCTCAGGGCTTGGGGAAGACAGGGGAACCCGCCTTGTACTCCCCACTAAGTGCAGGAAGCAGTGCCGCAGGGTACCGGGTGTGTCGCAGTGCCGCAGGGTACCGGGTGTGTCGCAGTGCCGCAGGGTACCGGGTGTGTCGCAGTGCCGCAGGGTACCGGGTGTGTCGCAGTGCCGCAGGGTACCGGGTGTGTCGCAGTGCCGCAGGGTACCGGGTGTGTCGCAGTGCCGCAGGGTACCGGGTGTGTCGCAGTGCCGCAGGGTACCGGGTGTGTCGCAGTGCCCCAGATATGGGACGTTCTCACACCCACTTCACATACACATTCAATAAGCAGGTTTATTACTTATCACGAATGGGATCAGGAAATAGCAGTAATTCGGCACATCTCAAGGTATGTATGTATGTATATCTTTATTTATGTGGTGCCATTAATGTACATAGCGCTTCACGGCAGTAATACACGTGACAATCCTATAACACATAATGTCATAATGGGAATAAGCGCTGCAGACATGAAACTAACAATAGGAAAGGGGGTTCCCTGCCCCGAAGAGCTTACAATCAAAGTGGTTAGTAGGGAGAACTTACAGAGACCGTAGGAGGTTGTTCTGGCAAATGCGTCTGCACGGGGGTCAGTGCATGCGAGATGTATAGTATCATCAAGGTCTCAGAATATCACCCAATTAGCACACTGCATATCTTATTTATTTATAAATTATATATCTCAACTGGAGTGCTACTGGGATAGTGGCCTAAATTATACAACAGACAAAAAATACCCAATGCTACATACAATATGACAAATTAGTGTATTACTATGTTTTTTCTCTGTTTGTTCTTCTCATAAGTAAGGGTCATTTAGTTAAATCCTTTCAAGCCTGCCACCACATCAAGGTAGACCCTCTTATGGATGTAGCATTGGGGCCTCTTTATCTATTGTGAATACAGCTCAACCCCGTTATAACGCGATCCATTACAACGCGGATCCGCTTATAAACGCGATGCAAGCGTGGCTCCCAATTTTTGTATCTATGAATACTGTACAACACGATTATTGGTATCTTAAATACATTATTGTACAATGCATACAATTGTACTTTATTTCTAACGCGATCTGCTTATAACGTGATGTGATTCTTTGGACCCCAAGCCCAGCGTTATAAGGGGGTTGAGCTGTATATCTGAGGTATCTGTAGAGGTATCTGTACCGTGTTAGCCGAGCGTAATAATCGAAAACAGATAGTCTATACCGTTCTGTGGCTAACTAAATGCTTTTATTTGTGCGAGCTTTTGAGATACACTGATCTCTTCTTCGGGCGGTGTTACAATTGATTCCGTCAAAAAACTTTCTTGAAACAAAGCATCTGTGGGTGAAGGCTCTCCCTCCCCCTGTGCAGTATGCGATTTATGACCTGAGTTGTTAAATGGTCCCTGAATGCTTGTGATGTAAGAGAATGTGTGTGTGTGTGTGTGTGTGTGTGTGTGTACGTGTGTAAATCTTAATTAATAAAGCGCCCAAGTGTGTACAGCGCTTTACAAAAGGTGTGTGTGGAGGGGGAGTGTATAACAATGGTGTGGGTAGGTGTTGAAATGTAAGAGGGTGTTGCATTTCTGTCCGTGTGTGGCTACTATGTAGTCCCTATTGGTATATAGGGATGGAATTACATTGTACATACAGTTGAGTGAAAATGAAAGTACACCCTCTTTGAATTCTATGGTTTTACATATCAGGACATAATAACAATCATCTGTTCCTTAGCAGGTCTTAAAATTAGGTAAATACAACCTCAGATGAACAACAACACATGACATATTACACCGTGTCATGATTTATTTAACAAAAATAAAGCCAAAATGGAGAAGCCATGTGTGAAAAACTA
Organism: Ascaphus truei; assembly: GCF_040206685.1. Lineage (NCBI taxonomy): Eukaryota > Metazoa > Chordata > Amphibia > Anura > Ascaphidae > Ascaphus > Ascaphus truei. Next base: position 338,833,124 of record NC_134484.1, read on the forward strand.
AGTACACCCTTACTGCTTCCATAAGAATTAAGATGCTAAGTAGCAGACAGGTGCTGCTAATCAAATGCCCTTGATTAATTGATGATCAGCAAGTTTGACCACCTCTATAAAAGCCAAAGTTTTTGCAGTTTGCTGGTCTGGAGCATTCAGGTGTGTGTTAACACAATGCCAAGCAGGAAAGACATCAGCAATGATCTTAGAGAAGCAATTGTTGCTGCCCATCAATCTGGGAAGGGTTATAAGGCCATTTCCAAACAATTTAAAGTCCATCATTCTACAGTGAGAAAGATTATTCAAAAAGTGGAAAACATTCAAGACAGTTGCCAATCTTCCCAGGAGTGGATGTCCCAGCAAATTCACCCCAAGGTCAGACCGTGCAATGCTCAGAGAAATTGTAAAAAACCCAAGAGTTACATCTCAGACTCTACAGGTCTCAGTTAGCATGTTAAATGTTAAAGTTCATGACAGTACAATTAGAAAAAGACTGAACAAGTATGGTTTGTTTGGAAGGGTTGCCAGGAGAAAGCCTCTTCTCTCTAAAAAGAACATGGCAGCACGGCTTAGGTTTGCAAAGTTGAATCTGAACAAACCACAAGACTTCTGGAACAATGTCCTTTGGACAGACGAGACCAAAGTGGAGAGGTTTGGCCATAATGCACAGCGCCACGTTTGGCGAAAACCAAACACAGCATATCAGCACAAACACCTCATACCAACTGTCAAGTACGGTGGTCGAGGGGTGATGATTTGGGCTTGCTTTGTAGCCACAGGACCTAGGAACCTTGCAGTCATTGAGTCGACCATGAACTCCTCTGTAAACCAAAGTATTCTAGAGTCAAATGTGAGGCCATCTGTCCGACAGCTAAAGCTTGGCCGAAATTGGGTCATGCAACAGGACAATGATCCCAAGCACACCAGAAAATCTACAACAGAATGGCTGAAAAAGAAAAGAATCAAGGTGTTGCAGTGACCCAGTCAAAGTCCAGACCTCAACCCGATTGAAATGCTGTGGCGGGACCTTTAGAGAGCTGTGCATAAACAAATGCCCTCAAACCTCAATGAACTGAAGCAATGTTGTAAATAAGAGTGGGCCAAAATTCCTCCACAACGATGTGAGAGACTGATAAAGTCATACAGAAAACGATTACTTCAAGTTACTGCTGCTAAAAGTGGTTCTACAAGCTATTGAATCATAAGGTGTACTTGGTTTTTCACACATGGCTTTTCCATTTTGGCTTTATTTTTGTTAAATAAATCATGACACGGTGTAATATGTCATGTGTTGTTGTTCATCTGAGGTTGTATTTAACTAATGTTAAGACCTGCTAAGGAACAGATGATTGTTATGATGTTCTGATATGTAAAACCATAGAATCCAAAGAGGGTGTACTTACTTTTTCACAGAACTGTATGTATGTGTAAGAGACAGGTGTGTGTGTGTGCGCATTCATATAGCACAGTATTTATAGACATGGGCTCTAGCACTCATGGAAAGAGAGTTCTCTTGTCTCTGTGTAGTGGCTCATGAAGCTGCGGTCTCGGTTTAGGCCACCTGTGAGTGTCCCAAACAGTTTCATAAATTTGTATCCATGCACCTGTCTCTCTTTCGGTGTTCTATGATTACCTTTGAGTATGGACACCTTCAGATCGTTCATCTTATGGCCAAAGTCAGAGAAATGTTCGCCGACAGAACTGTCTCTTGTTTCGCGTGTGATGCTGTGGCGATGCATGTTCATTCTCTTGTTAAGCCCCTGTCCTGACTCACGTACAGTATGGTAGTAGCAGCCCCCTGCTAAGTGAATGTAAGTGAATAATCTAAATAGAAACAGTGCTATTCGTTTGAATAATTAGTGTATAAAAAGGATCCTAAGTGGTGTCACGATACGTTTATACCACTCGATATAACCTGCGCTCAAAGAAGACATTACTATAAAGAATAACTTCAAATAGAATCAGGTACATTAAATAGGTACTCTAGGTGAAGACCTATGCTAATCCCTGTAAAATCAGAAATCCATTGATAATGTTCTTACACACACACACACACACACACACACACACACACACACACACACACACACACACACACACACACACACACACACACACACTAAAACATTACAAAATAATAAAGACATCATCATCAAGTCTGCAGACAAGGGTGGTGGCATAGTCGTAATGGCATACTCATATTACAGGGAAGAAATCCTACACCAACTAAGTGGCACCAGTCACTACAAACGATTACCTGCAGATCCCACGGTCAGCTTTAAAAAAGGAGATTGACTCCATTATACAAATGGGAATAAATAACCACTGGATTACCGAGGAAACTGGCAAATTCCTCACTCAGGCATACCCAATCATGCCAGTGTTATAGGTAAGCAAAGATAAGAAGGAGCACACAAAAGATAAAGTTGAGTCAAAAAACTTCTATTTGAAACACCTGAGGAAGGGGCTTTGAGCCCTGAAACGTTATCTTTTGCACTGGCTCTGATGAATTGAATTTCAAATAGAAGTTTTTTTGACTCAACTTTATCTTTTGTGTGCTCCTTCTTATCCTAGCTTAACATTAATTCCAGGATCCAGCTTTGAGACGCCAGGATCAGCAGGAGGTAAGCACCAAAAGGGAATACTTATTCAATCATTTGTTTCAACAGTGGGTGTGCCACCTATCCCTACCCTTCTATTATGCCAGTGTTATACACACTACCAAAAATACACAAAATCGTTCACGGCGCCACCAGGGAGACCGATCATACCAGCTCCCTGTGCCACCCTCTTTCCCAGTGCGTCGACTTCTTTCTGCAACCGATGGTGGCACGTATGGCGTCATGTGTCAAAGACACTACCAATTTTATCAGCAGGCTGGATGCCAACACAGCAGACGTGATTCTGGTTACAGTGGACGTTGCCAGCCTCTACACCAACATGCCACACGTGGACAGAATAGAGGCAATCCGGCATCAATTCAGCAACTTTACAGGACACGATGGTCCCCCACCTGAGTTCATCCCCTCCTCCTATTTGAGGTGATCCTCCACAAAAATTATTTTTTTACATTTGAGAGTGGATTTTACCTACAAATGATGGGGACAGCTATGGGTTCCAACATGGCGCCCTCATATGCCAACCTCTTCATGGACGCATATGAGCAGACATCTATTGAATGATGCCCCATTTACAGAGTGGATCTTACATTTTATATGTACTATATCGACAATGTGTTCCTCATACCTTAGATCCTAGAACAATTTATGAATGAGTAAATGACATATGGAGATTCGTATATCAACCTCCTATAACCTCAAAACCTCGGTATCCAGTTGATTGAAGATCCGAAGAATATTTATACTATAGTGTGTGCCACATAGACTCCCACCTTATCAAGCAGGTTTTTAGGACGGACTGTACTCCGACCTAGAAATCAGCCCAATGACTCATGCGGTGGGGTTGCTGCGCATTATCTCCCAGTACCACAGCATGCACCTGTGTATGGAACGCCAAGGGAATATATCCGTAAATCTGCGCTATTTTAACCCCCTGCGTGCCAGTATAACAGTAATCTGTCTGATTTAGCAGTCTTGAACTGATGGTCCAGTCCTTTAGTATAATTTATAATGTAGTAAGAAATAAGTAATAGTATCATAGGATCAGTTGGAGGTGCTAGTCTCTATATTATCGAGACTCCGCTCCGCTATTAAAACAATTAGAACGCTGAGGGAATATATCCATAGTCTACGCCATGTTAAATCCCTGCGTGCCGGTATAACAGCGATCAGTGTGATAAAGCTATATTGAACTGATGGTCCAGTCCATAAGTTTAGTATTTTATGTAGCATCAAATGAGTGATCGTATCATGAGATCAGTTGGAGGTGCTGGTCTCTATGTTATCGACACTCCGCTCCGTCATAACAGTAATTGGTATTGAAGTACACTAGCCCATTACCTTATATATCCCAGAGCCCCGCTAAGTAAATATTCTGTTAACCGGTATTTTAACTCTGCACAGAGTGCTTAGACGACTAGTCCCTATCTCAATACAATGGTATCAGCAGGGATGGTATTATGCAACGGTAGGCGTTATTCTCTTGTAATCTGATGATTAAGTACAGTATATTGAGCCCTTCGTCTTAAATACTCCCCCGTAAAACAAGAAGTATAGATTGAAAAAATAGAGTATTAAAAACGCTTGTAAGCGCATCTTTTAAGCTAGGAAGCTGTACGTGTTATTTTCGTCCGTAGGTGCTTCCCTATGTGACGTCATAGGTAATTGCCGGCGCAGAATGCCGATGTATGTTTCGCGAGTGCTTTCTCAAGGCTAAGGTCAGCCCCCCTCAGGTGAGTGCCTTATAAAGGGCTACAAACAGCCCTATTGGTTAATGCCATTCGGTCATTAACCCTTTATTGTACTTGACTTTTTATGTCAAAAGTCCTTATGGAATTGACTCAGTGTGTAACGATATACTCACTGAATAATAAAAACGTTATGCATAACGTGTCATCCTTATTATGTTATGCATATAACCCTCTGTTGCTCTAATCAAATTGATCTTGTCTTGAAAAGTGTGTAGTTTGTTTAATGGTAATAAAAATGGTCAGTGATCCAGAGTTAACTACCAACTCGCTGGGTCATAGGAATTTTTCATCATGGGTGATAATGCTGATTGAAACCAGTTTATATACTTGTACTCATATTGTGAGTTTGCTACATTGAACACAGGGAGGTGCTATGCTTGAAGATCTTGACTGAATTTACTCAAAAGGGGGATTGAAGAGGGGTTAAAGTCATGGCCGTAGCTAATAAGTTGGACCATATTGCCACATCGTGTAATTGCTGATGTCACAGCTGCTATTGACAAAAGCCAACGCACATCCCAGATAGGTAACTGTTCAAATATGCCTGTGACTAGTACAAGTCGTGGTCGCGATTGATAGCGGGTCCCCAATTAGCGCCGTAGATAAAGGGATGGAAGACAAAACCTTTGTCAAGACCGTGTGGTGACAGGGTGTTTAGATTAAGAAAAGAATCAAGATGGATTTATAAAGTTCCTGGTCCCAGTCACCCCTACGGGGTCCCATGGACAGTTGATCAATACCAGTAAATTTTAATACTGTACTGCAGGCCTGCACAACTCGTAAAGCGAGAAGGGCCGAACTGCTCCAAGGAAAAAAAATTTGGGCCGCATAGGTAAAATCATCATCATCATCTCTCCTCCAGCACCTCTCATCATCATCATCCTCATATATCTCCCCGAGCACCAATCATCATCATCCTCATATCTCCCCCAGAACCCCTCACTATCAACCTTTGCGATACTCCCCATCTATCTCTCATACCCCCATCTCTCCCCCTCACATAATACTCCCCCTCCACATCAAACACACAATACTCCCCCTCCACATCAAACACACAATACCCCCCCTGCACACCACACACATCCCACCCCCCCTGCACCTCACATCATCCTCACCCCCTGCACCTCACATCACTCTCCCCCCCTGCACCTCATATCTCTCCCCCCTTGCACCTCCAATGACCCTCACCTGCACCTCCAATCACCCCCCCTGAACCTCCAATCACCCTCCCCTGCACCTCCAATGACCCCCCCCTACACCTCCAATGACCCTCCCCTGCATCTCACATCACCCCCTTGCACCTCACATCACCCCTCCTGCACATCACCTCCCCTGCACCTCACATCACCCCTCCTGCACATCACATCACCCCCCTGCACCTCCTCACCTCACATCAGCCCCTGCACCTCCCCTCCCCTCAGATCATGGCGGCAGAGCAGGCAGGACTGCGCGCGATCGCAGGCAGCGGGCACTGGAAGTGCCGCACTGCAAGAGCGTGCAGTCTTGAAAGCGGGCTAGGGGAGAGCGGGCTCGGCTCGTGGCGGGTGACGGAGAGGGAGAGCGGACTCGGGGGAGGGGAGGAGGAGAGCGGACTCGGGGGAGGGAGGAGGCGAGCCGCCGCCCGCACAGTGAGTGCTGGCGGGCCGCGTGTTGTGCAGGCCTGCTGTACTGTCACCATTGTGAAAGTCGTTCACGTCTTGCAATGGAGGCATCGATTTTATTTCTTATAGTCCCTATGTGTTCTAAGACACGGCGCCTAAATTGACGCCGTGTCTTGCCAACATATTTTTTAACCACAGTTGCAATCTGCCATGTAGATGACTCCCAACGTCTTACAATGAATACATTCTCTGATACTGTAAGTGCGTGTGTTGTTCCAGTTTTGGAATTTTTGTTTTTTGTTTTAATAAGTTTGCACGCGTTACAGCTGTGACGGCTAAATGAGCCCTTTGGCTAATCTGAAAGCCAGGTAGGTACCAGTTGGTTTCTTTTCAAAGTGGCTGCGAACTAGGCTGTCTCGAAGACTTCTTGATCTTCTACTTGTCATCTCGGGGTATAGCTGTAGTACCTCTCAGTGGTCCACGTCTGCCCTCAGGACATGCTAATGTTTCTGGAGTATTGATCTCGCCACTCCCCATTACCCTTTATATCAATATTACTAGTGGGGCAAAGATGGGTAACTATGATATCCCTTCTTAGACACCTAACAACTTCACTTTACAAACGGCAGGCTGCCTTTAATGCAATCCTTTCTCAACCATAGGGGTGTGCAAACTTTTTCCCCTGCCCCCCCCTGCTCTTACCTTGCCTCCAGCGTCAAATGGCGCCGCGGGTCATGCGATGTTATGTGGCCGTGGTAACGTGGGGTCACATGACCCCTTTCACGCCGCGTCACTGGAAGCCAAAGTAAGTGAGTTACATTCATGGAAATGCCTTGGGGAAGACTGCGGGGCCTCTGTAACCCACCCCCCCCCCCCCCCGGGAAATCTCGGGCCCCCCAGTTTGCGCACCCCTACTCTTCCCCACCAAGTGAAGGGTGCGTTGGCTAGAGAAACCTCTCCTTACACACTTGATACTCTCACATTATAGATTACGATCTATCCCCTCCCATCTATAATAACCTAACAGAGAGTGCTGCAGACCTTTTTCCTGTTTATCTACCGTTGTCGCTGGATGGTGATCCCGGCTATACTCCTAGCACCCTGCTCCTAAAAGATGAGCTATTTGTCCTACTCTTGCCCAATTAGAGTGCCCTGAACATCTTTTCGTTTTGTATAATAACCTAACCTTAGAGGTGCTATTATTCACATGCAACACCCACCATGCACAGTGCTGATCAAAGATAGCTGGGGTGGTAGTAAGGGTATCCCCAGCACCCACTCCCACACCTATTTAGAAGGTAGTGTACCTACAGTATTGATGCTCAGGTGTGAAAAGTCAAGAGACATGCCTGTTTCCCATTGGTTGAAGTCAAAGATTATGTTTGGTATATGCCAAATGAAAACAGAGCATCAAAAAGCACATGCAAAGAGATCATATGTAAACGTGTGGCTAGATGTGTGAATAAATAAAGGCAGTTCAATAGCAAACATGTGAAGCATCATACTCGGTGAATATTGAAGTCATTCAAATGTGATAAGTACTTAAACATTTGCTGGTATGCATTGTAACTGCGTGAGCAAACACATGTAGGATCAGAGAATAGACCAGCTGTGTGGTGATAGTCTCCTGTCACAATGGAACTATAAATCAAAGTCTTGATAAGATCATAATGTTCACAAACGGTGTTCCCACAATCAGCAGTTAGCGGGTACTCACTGAGTATTTTTTCTTCTTTGCAGAGTGAACCGCAGCAGGCATGCTCCAATCCGGATCAGGCAGCAGACGAATGAAGTAGGTGGCGGTGCACAACCGGTAAACAAACTCACCAAGGACAGACAAAGAGAACTTGAAAATATTTATTGGCACATAAGTAGGATAAAAACACTAACGCGTTTCGCGCCACATGGCGCTTTGTCAAAGAGATAGAGGACTCTCGTCGTTCATTCCCTGTTATGTAGCAATACCTCGTCCGAATCAGCATCAGATTGAAAACAAGGTAGAATTAGCCTAAATGGCTATATATTACATTAAAAACAGGGAGAGAAGCATGAATGCAGTCTCTCAAGTTAAAAATCCTAATGTACACACATTATTATATATATATATTATTTATAAAGTATACTTCATCATAAATAGTCATGTGCAGTGTTCGACAAACCTATACATTTGCACGCCCCGGACGAGTGGATTTAACATCGTGGCGACCTCCTATTGGCCCAAGCAGCACACATGTGGTACTAGGTGGCGAGTAGATTTTTTTGTTCGGCGAGTAGATTTTTTGGTGATTTGTCGACCACTGGTCATGTGTATACTATTTTAACAAATCTCTCCATTGATTAAATCATTGAGAATATATGTACAGCTCAACCCCCTTAAAACGCTGTGCTTGGGGTCCAAAGAATAACATTGCGCTATAAGCGGATCGCGTTAGAAATAATGTACAATTGTATGCATTGTACAATAATGTATTTGAGAAAACAATAATTGTGTTGTAAAGAATTCCTAAATACAAAAATTGGGAGCCACGCTTGCATCGCGTTATAAGCGGATTCGCGTTGTAACGGATCACGTTATAACGAGGGTTGAGCTGTACTAAGATCTTATTCATAATAATTACTCAAAATGCATGGAGGTTATACAAAAATAATCTTTGGGTTACCCTGAACGTATCGTCATTGTATACAATCATAGATCATGCACATGGGTTTACTGCTGTCAGACATTTTCTACAATATACAGAACTTTCTATGGCACAACGCACTTTTATTTGAGATTCTAATTATTATTTATTTGACACTTTTATTTACAAACACGGGGCACTGCGATGGGTACATCCTTTGCCCCCATCATATGCTAATCTTTTTTATGGGTTATTGGGAACGCACATTTATATTTGGTGACACCAATTTATTTAGGAAAAATATTATTTATTATAAACGTTATATTGATGATTTGTTATTTATTTGGGAAGGTGATGAGAACACTTTGCACCAATTGATAGACACTTAATAATAACACAAATCAATTTAAAATTCACCTTTAATTTTAATCGTACTCACATTCACTATCTCGATCTGTTACTATACATGGTAGTATTCAGACCGACATATACTGTACAGGAAAGAAAACTCAAGAAATACATTTCTGAGAGCATTAGGCGTCTACCCAAAGGACAGTTCCTTCGACAATGAAGACTCTGTCCAGATGAGGAGTCTTTTATTCTACGGTCGAGGGAACTGGCCTTAAGATTTGAAAACAGAGGTTATAGCGAACTTGACATTATAGATGCATTCAATGTAGCTTACTGGACCGACCGGGAGGATCTCCTAATCCCCAAAAAAACAACCAAGAACAAAAAATATATTTCTCATGCTAGCAAAAAACAAAATCATGATGAGGTCCCATTATTCACCACGCAACATAGCAGCCAAGCCCAGCAGATACGATCGATTATAACTAAGCCCTGGGATATATTGAATCTGGATGTAGATTTAAAACCTTTCACAATCAAAGATCCAAGATTTGTATATAAAAAGTCAAATCACTGGTATCTCATATGTCCCCCAGTTACTTTAGATCTCATATGTCCCCCAGTTACTTTAGATCTCAATTTACTAAGGCAAACCGGCTTTGAAACGTAAAAGGTTTCTACAAGTGTGGACATTGTACTGTATGTACATTCGCGAAGCCCAGTAAAATCAGAACTAATTTAAAGGTCCAAACAAGATTACAAAATAACTACATTTATAAACTGTAATACGAACTATACCGTATATTATCTAAGATGTGGCTGCAAAATGGGTTATGTAGGAAGAACTATTAGACCCTTAAAACAGCATATAATGAACATTAAAAAAAGGAGACATAACACACCCAGTGTCCAGACACTTTGCAGAATGTCCCAAAGGTGGAATAAACAACTTTAGTTTCTTTGCTATAGAACATGTTGAAATGGCCATTGCAGGAGGTGATAGATTAAATATCCTAAATAAACGAGAAATGCATTGGACTTTCCAATTAAATTCCCTCTCACCTAATGGCATCAACACAGACTGGGAGTTGTACCATTTCCTTTAATGTGTTCTTTATATTTTTTATGATTATTTTTTACATTTATTATTTCTTTACCTCTTCCCTTTTTTCCATTGTCCTCCCGCCTTCCCTCTTTTGTTCTTCCTCCTCCCCCCTTTTTGGCTCATTCAGTTAATTCTATGAGTAGCTATATAATTATTATTTAAAATGTACATTATTGAAGTTTAATCATCAAACTTTAAATCCTCTCGTGGTAACTTTTGTATCCTTCACTTGCAGTTGCTTCGTTGAGTCGGCAGTAATTTAAGACCCCATACATTTCAACAAGAATCAGCTTTTAGAAGTTTCAAGTTCAACAAAGTATTACATCAGTTGTTTACATTTGTTTAAATTAGTCATTAATTATATATACAAAAAATGTTTTGACTTAAGTATGCAGTGCCTATAATGATGAACTCTTGCATCAATATGACAAACAATGTATGTTGGGGTATATCTTTTGTATACTTTCTTTGTACCACTTACCATTATAGTGTTGACTAGTTCAATACTATAAATCTACATATAGGTTGATGGATAATTATAGGGTCCATTGTTGTTGGAAATATATTGTCCATACTTTTAGAATTTATACATGAATTCACACATTTATGTTCATTTATAATAATAGAATGCAAGTTATCTTATGAACATTAGGATTCGTCTCGCATCTATTCTCTGTATAACCTCCATGAATTTTGAGTAATTATTATGAATAAGATCTTAGTGTATGTATGTATGTATGTATATATGTACGTATGTATGTATGTGTATATATATTCTTAATGATTTAATCAATGGAGAGATTTTTTTAAATAGTATACACGACTATTTATGATGAAGTATACTTTATAAATAATATATGTATAGTAGTGATGAAATGTATCATAATATTAATCATGTGTGTACATTAGGATTTTTAACTTGAGACTGCATTCATGCTTTTCTTTATATGGATTAAGCTTCTCTCCCTGTTTTTAATGTATTATATAGCCATTTTGGCTAATTGTACTTGTTTACAATCTGTATGTTAACATTCTAAATTGCAGCCTCTCTGTGCAGACTCGGCGTCCGCACTCAAGCCCCCGCGATCAGTGATTTTGTATTCATGATTTATCATCACCTGTGCTGCGGCATAGAGATTGGTTTAGGGGATGCTGATTCGGATGCGGAAGTGCTACATAACAGGAAATGGACGACGAGAGTCCTCTATCTCTTTGACAAAGCGCCATGTGGCGCGAAACGCGTTAGTGTTTTTATCCTACTTATGTGCCAATAAATATATATATTTTTTCAAGTTCTCTTTGCCTGTCCTTGGTGAGTTTGTTTACCGGTTGTGCACCGCCACCTACTTCCATACGTCTGCTGCCTGATCCGGATTGAAGCACGCCCGCTGCGGTTCACTCTGCAAAGAAGAAAAAATACTCAGTGAGTACCCACTAACTGCTGATTGTGGGAACACCGTTTGTGAACATTATGATCTTATCAAGACTTTGATTTATAGTTCTATTGTGACAGGAGACTATCACCACACAGCTGGGTCTTGATTCTCTGATCCTACATGTGTTTGCATACGCAGTTACAATGCATACCAGCAAATGTTTAAGTACTTATCACATTTGAATGACTTCAATATTCACCGAGTATGATGCTTCACATGTTTGCTATTGAACTGCCTTTATTTATTCACACATCTAGCCACAAGTTTACATATGATCTTTTTGTATGTGGTTTTTGATGCACTGTTTTCGTTTGGCATATACCACACATAATCTTTGATTTGGACTGAATTTATACAGTTGCGCAACCTAGATTACAAATATTACAAGGTTAAAGTTAATTATAGACTACCTCCTTCATGTGTGGCTATTTTGATGCTAAGAAGAATTATACTTATCTTCACTACATACTCGAAAGGGCAGGCATTTAGTAATACACGTTTATCTCTCTTTGGAGAGGGGCACAGTATATATATATTTTACTATATCTCTCCGCTGTTTTATTTATATATACATAATATGGATGAAATAGAATATATTTGTGAGACTATACCAAAAGATGCTACAACAAGAACATATGCATACAATGCTGATAATTCCAATAGACTCAAAAAGGCTCTGTTTGTCTTTGATGGTGAAATTTGTTGTGAGGAACCCTCTGATCTAGGTTTAAATTTTGCTCAATTGGAAAAACTACTAATTACAGATACTCGTTTATGGTGGGACATTACCACTATTGAAAACTATATTAAGGTGAAAAGAATACCACGTGGATTACGCATAAAAAAATAAATATCACCAACTTTTGGTTTCAAAAATAAAGAATTTTAACAAAATTGGAGAATGATTCTGGGTGTTCTATGAAATTAATGGAACTGACTGTTCAATCAATATTGAAAAAGAAGTAAAATCTTTACAGACCAAGCTTTATCAGTTTGAAGAAATGGAGTCCTTTGTGGTGTTTGATCAAAAACTCTCCAAAAATGTCAACTTGGTAGAGTTGAATGTTCTAAATAAATATGGAGAAACTTCCAGTTGTGATTCTGATCCATTGGACTCTGAAAACCGTTCACTCTCAATATCTTTCAGAAGAGATGCTGAAGGAGCAACAAGTGACTCAGAAAGGTGGAGTGATCATTTTGGAGAAAATTCAAACAATTATCACCATGATCGTCATTCAACAAAATACCAGACCGCCAGAGATACTTTATTTTCCGAACCGTCAAAAAACGTAAGAGGACAAGGAGGTCCAAAGAAAGAGGGAGGACAAAGCAGAGCGTTTTTATCCTACTTATGTGCCAATAAATATATATTTTTTTCAAGTTCTATTTGCCTACTCTTGGTTAGTTTACCGGTTGTGCACCGCCACCTACTTCCATTCGTCCCATTGGTTGAAGCTCGAGACCATCTGCTAATTACACAGATCGACAGCTGCATTTGCTCATGTTCAGTGAGTTACAGAAAATGCATCGCCTCCTCTATCTGTTCATGGTCCCAAGGCTCAACAAAGTATCCGGCCGCTCCTCCTCTTACCGTGCACCCCAAATCTGGAACAACCTACCGGAGACTCTCACATCCACCACCAGTTTAAGTTCTTTCAAATCTAAGGCTGTCTCACATTTTAATGTGGTCTGTAATTGTTTCATACGCCCATAATATATATTATCTTTAACTGTGCATGCAATGTCTTTTATATAATATATACCCAGTTCATTATGTAACTGTATTTGTAAACATGTATTATTTGTCTTAACTCTGTGCCCAGGACATACTTGAAAACGAGAGGTAACTCTCAATGTATTACTTCCTGGTAAAATATTTTATAAATAAATCTCATGTGTATTTTAACCTATACAAAGAAAAGAGCACAAATACAAGTGTTGTACCGGTAACCTGATCTTGGCAGCTAATAAATGGCAGATGTTATGGAAGCCTCTATAGGAGGGGCTCACGTGCTTGCAACCCTTTTGCGTCCCCATCAGGAAAGAGAGTTGGATCTATTTCCGTGTGCTTAGATTGTAAGCTCTTCGGGACAGGGACTCCCTTCCCCTAATATTACTTTTATGTCTCCTGCGCATATTCCCATTATATGATTAGGTCCCGTGTATTACGGCTGCAAAGCGCTATGTACATGGATGGTGCTATATAAAGATACATATACATACATGCATACATGTGTGCCCAGTGTTGGGAGGGTCTGTACACAGCAGCTGCAGGATGCCCAGCCCTGCACTCTGCTGGCAGCCGCACCGACCTGTCACACCCCTTCCCACTTACACGCAATAACTCCTCCACTCCTGCTCAGCAGGCCCTTCAGGCCGGGGTTTCCTACCCCACTCACCGGGGAAGGGCAGAGTCCCGCCGCACCCACCGGGGAAGGGCAGAGGGCAGCGTCCCGCCGTACCCAGCAGCACTGCACACACCAGGGCGAGAGCGAGCCCTGGCAGCGCGTTGATGACGTCGAGGTGCTGGCAAGAAACCGCAGAGGGGCGAGTGACGTATTAACCGAGTGCCGGCGCAGTGTGATCACGTCGGTAGAGCAGAAGCATGGCGTCGGTGCAGCTGAGCGAGGCGGAGAAGGTTTACATCCTGCACGGGATCCAGGTGCTGCCCGGGGAGGGGATGTGTATGAGCGGTCACAGGTGTACTCTATGGGAGGCCTCCTACTTTTATACTTATAGGGATCCTGTCTTGTATATGTATAGGGTCCCAAGACCTGAGTTATGTGGATCACATGCAGTTATTGTATCTGTGTGTCATTGCGTTGTAACACTATATGGGGGCCATTGTGCTGTTATATACGTATATATGGGGGGCATTGCGTTGTTACACACGTCTGTATATATGAGGGCATTGCTTTGTTACACGTGTGTGTGTATATATATATATATATATATATATATATATATATATATATGGGGGGCATTGCGTTGTTACACGTGTGTGTGTGTGTGTATATATGGGGGCATTGTTACACACGTGTGTGTGTGTGTGTGTGTATATGGGGGCATTGCGTTGCATTCATGTGTGTATATGGGGGCAATGCGTTGTTACACACACGTGTGTGTGTATATGGGGGGCAATGCCCTGTTACACACACACGTGTGTGTGTGTGTGTATATGGGGGGCAATGCGTTGTTACACACACGTGTGTGTGTGTGTGTTTATGGGGGGGCAATGCGTTACGTGTGTGTGTGTATATGGGAGGGAAAATGCGTTGTTACACACGTATATATGAGGGGGAACATTGTGTTACACACAAATATGGGGGATCTTTATCGGGAATATTTTTTGGTGGAGTTTGAAGGTTTGGGGGCAAAAAATCAGATTACCTTTTTATAGAAATAATTCAGAGCTTCTTGGGTCCATAAAACTTTTTTCTACATTGCTACTCTCCTGGCAACTCCTCTGCTGGCAGCTATATAGTGTGTGTGCGTGTGCGCGCGTGTGCGTCATATGTTAACACCTTTTTGGGAGACAATGATTGCCAGCAGAGGAAAAAGGATTTCAAATATGCACGGCTTCACTTGGAAAAATACAACCTTTTTCGCCCTTTTGTCTTTTGACAGGAGCCCGTCATCAACATCTTTGTATATTCCCGAAATGTTGACTACAGGCAGCATAGAGCTACATGTAAATGCCTATCTTCTCCTGTGTTTCTCGGGTGCAGGATGACCTGCGTACAGACGGCCGAGGATGTGAGGACTACCGCTGCATTGAAGTGGAGACAGATGTGGTGTCAAACACCACTGGCTCTGCACGGGTGAAAATTGTAAGTGACCGGGAACAGCACTATTACCCACATTGCATGTATCGGGATGAACAATACGTATTCACACCATATCACCGTTTGGAGGGGTGGGGGGGGGAGGTGGGCTGTTGTGGTATGTTATGCGGTTGTGATGGCAAAGTTTCTCTTGTAGGGACATTACTGTTTTTTATTAAAACAAAAATAGGAAATTTCAAATGTGTTTGCGTTCAAGTACAAAACATGGAGCAATGTTAACATCTCTACCGATGGATCTTACAGTTCATTGAAAGACTTAGCAGCATCATATACACAGTATCCATTATACTGGATCATCTTTAAATGATGTACTCCGTCATCTTTAAATTTATTTATTTTATTTATAAAATATTTTACCAGGAAGTAATACATTGAGAGTTACCTCTCGTTTTCAAGTATGTCCTGGGCACAGAGTAAAACAAATAATACATGGTTACAAATACAGTTACATAAATGAACAGGGTATACATTATATACAAGACATTGCGTGCACAGTTAAAGAAAATATATGTTATGGGCGAATGAAACAGTTACAGACCAGATTAAAGTGTGAGGCAGCCTTAGATTTGAAAGAACTTAAACTGGTGGTGGATGTGAGAGTCTCTGGTAGGTTGTTCCACTTTTGGGGTGCACGGTAAGAGAAGGAGGAACGTCCGGATACTTTGTTGAGCCTTGGGACCATGAACAGTCTTTTGGAGTCTGATCTCAGATGATAAGTGCTGCATGTGGTAGGGGTGAGAAGCTTGTTCAGGTAGCTGGGTAGCTTGCCCATAAAGAATTTAAAGGCAAGACAGGAAAGGTGAACTTTGCGCCTAGACTCGAGTGATGACCAATCTAGTTCTTTGAGCATTTCGCAGTGATGTGTGTTGTAGTTGCATTGGAGACCAAAACGACAAATTGAATTGTAGAGGGTGTAAAGTTTGCTAAGGTGGGTTTGAGGTGCCGAGCCATATACTATGTCTCCATAGTCAATAATTGGCATTAGCATCTGCTGTGCGATATGCTTTCTGACCAGGAGACTTAGGGAGGATTTGTTCCTGTAAAGTACCCCTAGTTTGGCATAGGTCTTGGTTGTCAGGGTATCAATGTGCATCCCGAATATTAAGTGGGAGTCAAACCATATGCCCAGGTACTTAAAAATAGTGACAGGGGTTAGGGTGGTGTTAGCGTTGGTTCTAATCAGGAGCTCAGTCACTGGAAGCTTTAAAATTTAGTCTTGGTCCCAAATACCATTGTTACAGTCTTGTCAGTGTTTAAAAACAGTTTGTTTTGGGAAATCCAGTTTTCGAGTCTGACAAAGTCAGACTGAAGTATGTGTTGAAGGTCAGAGAGGCTATGGCTGTGTGCATATAGGATTGTGTCATCTGCATACATGTGTATTGAGGCTTCCTTACAAGCTGTGGGAAGATCATTAATGAACACTGAGAAGAGTAGGTTCCCCAGAACAGAGCCTTGCGGGGCGCCACAGTTGATATCCAGGGGGTTGGAGTTAGAGCCTGAGATAGACACATGTTGGGATCTTCCTGATAGGTAGGACTGAAACCAGTTTAAAGCATGTTTCCCTATTCCAGAGCTCTGGAGTTTGTTAAGCCCACTAATTGTAAATGACCCACTAGCATGAATATATCGCCAGAAAACTGGAACTTTAGGTTTGGCATGTCTTCATATCTTTTCTTTTTTCTGCGCCAGGGTTTGAGGATCCTGTATCAGTTTTTATTTGAATTGTAGGCGCCAAAGATTTTGTCATGGTAATATTTTTGAATTGCGACCACAATTTCAATTTCACGCAGCTTGTGATAAGTCCTCCATATTACATAAGAGTCAGTATGAAGAAGACACTTGATAGATCTAGTTAGAAATGAGACCTGCCAAGAGCCCTTGTTGCTCAATAGAAAGGTATCGCAGCCTGCAACAAACGTATATTTCTCCAGGACCAATCCCGCCACTAGAATTCTGGCCGGCACCCACACACACCACAAAGCAAAGCAAATTGATGGGCGGAAACCTTTACACCACCTCAGGCCTGGTGGAGTTCTTTAACGTAAATCTAAGTGACGCACGGAGACGCAGCGTTTGATCTCCTAGTCTGTGCATCGTGCGACTCCTCCCTGACTTCTATTGCCACTCCCCAAATCGCAAGCGGACACACAGGGTGCATATCGTGTCAATTGTTATCTATATATCTATCTGTTCGAGACAGCACATGTATTTCCTTCCTGCAAATGTTGGCTTTATATCTTCTTTTTTTTTTAAATTTTCTATCTGTATTTTTCTTTTCTTGCAATGCCGCAGGGTCACACGGATGTTCTAGTGGGAGTCAAAGCTGAAATGGGGGTGCCAAGGCTGGAGAGGCCAGAGGAAGGCTACCTGGAGTTCTTTGTCGACTGGTTAGTGGAAGTGGTGTCATCTGTGCAGGCTGTACCGCAAAACAACTAATCCTAGCACGCTTGCAAATATACACAATAGTTTCTTTTTCTTCCATTGTTAATGAGGAATTGTAAAATAAACCCTGAATCACAGACATTATTCCTCTTACTTCTCGGAAATGTCAGCTCTAATTACACTAAGGGTGTCTTTGCCTTGCCCTCTTGTGCTGGAGGGATACTCTTATGACACCAAGCGGGTGTTTTTTGAATAGAGTTCCAGCAATAATGGGAAATGCTATTCTTTGCATAATACATTTTTTCACACTGGGTTTTTGCTACTAGCAATATATTGTGCCATAGATCCTTATTCCTATAAAGTGGGATAGTACCAAACCTGGTGCTACCGCATAGAAATCCCCAATTGAAGTCCTTGGGACTTTCCATTCGCTATTATTATTTATAGAATAAGGCCCATAGTAACATAGTAGATTAGGTATAAAGAAGACATATGTCCATCAAGTTAAACCTTTAATTATAATTAGATAAGATACTCATCCTATATTTATAATTCAATTGTTTCTTTTTAATCCTGAAGAAGACACAGAAAATCAACATTTGCCATTTATTTTGTGCGGGGGGATTATTCCTGGCTCCAATTGAACAGCTCCCTGGATCAACATCACACTTGCTATGTTTAACTTACTCAGTATATCTCTGTATACAATACTTTTCCATTCTAAAAAGTTGCCTAAGCTTTTGTAAAATATATCTGTGGCATCCATCATCTTTTTTCCATCAGTAGTTCTTGGCTGTCGTTAGTTTAAAGACCCCACTTCTTTGCTGCTGGGGAGATACCTTTTTCTCTATAATCGTAAGGGATGGCCGGTGTCATTTGTACTGTACTTGGGAACTCGAGTCTCTCTAAAACAGGACTCATCAGCTGCTGGATTGCCGGCCAAAAGCAGCATTATGAGGGGCCTTAGAGTGGTTCCTATACTGTCTTTTTACGCAGAGTTAATTATTTTTTGCTCGGTCAGCTAAGTAGAATTTTGTTCACGTGAAACTTCCTTGTATGGTAGTGTTGTACCGAGTTCTTTTTTTTCTTTTTCTTCTTCTTCTTTTTCTTCTTCTTCTTCTGTTTTTTTTTTTTAAATAATAAAAACCAGGTACCCATGGAAAATTCGAAATGTTGCCGTACCCGGCTGGGTAGCATAAACTTGCTGGCGGCGGAGGGTGAGGAGTACCGCTGCGACATCATGGGAGCAGTGGCAGACAGTCCTGGTGGCGGTGGCAGCAGGAGACGTCCTTGTTGAGCCGGTGGGAGCAGCAGAACACATCACAGCTGATGCCGGTGGGAGCTGGGGAACCATGTGACTGGACCAGGAGCTGGTTGTCCAATAGTACCGCTCCTGCTCCGGTCACATGGTTCCCCGGCATCAGCTGTGATGCGTTCTGCTGCTTCAACCGGCTCAACAAGGACGTCTTCTGCTTGCCACCGCCTCCAGGATGTCTGCCGCCGCTCCCACGATGTCGCCGCGGTCCTCCGCAGTGGTCTTCCTCAGCCGCCGCCGCTGCAGGTAAGTCTTCTAGTCTTCAGCTGCTCTGCTCCAGCCATTCTCCAAGAGGAGGACCGAGGGAGAAGGACGCGGAAATTACCCGGTGCCGGTTCCAGCCCCCTGCTGCCGGGTCTGGGTAATTTCCGGGTAGCTGAGAAAGCACCGGGTAATTACCCGGTTCATCACTATTGTATGGTAATGTTCATATGCATGGTACAGAAGTTAAGAATATTGTATTTCAACATTGTTTGTGTGTGTCTTTCAATGTTTCCTAAATTACACCACGATATCCTTGGGGCCTGTCTTTTCCTAATGGGGCCTGTCTTTTCCTAATGGGGCCTGTCTTTTCCTAATGGGGCCTGTCTTTTCCTAATTTTCTCTTCTGATCTGGACCACGGGGGAAACGGATTCAAGAGCTCTGTGCTAGAATATGTATAAAAAAAAAAAAAAAAGTGGGATTGAGCTGCATAGTTGACTTCCCTATATATTGTGTATGAACGCGTCATTGTAATCAGACCTGCATTGTGGGGCGAGTGGGAGGATTAGTTGAGTGCATCCACTACATCTGTTTCGAGGTTGTACAGTGTGTTCTAGCAACGCATGGGGTCCCTGTTGAGGTGAAACCAGCTGGGTGTGTGAGCATAATGTGCCATTCTGATTGGATAAAGCCATGGCCCTGAGTTGTAATGGCGTATAACCTACATTGCCTGCAGTCTTCGTGCTGGCTTAACATTGAAGTGACCTCTGGGGCAGGGGGATGTCCAACTCTATAGCCCTCAAGCATCCCCTCCCCCCCCCCGCCCCCCCAACAGGTCAGGTTTTCAGGATATCTCTGCTTCAGCACAGGTGGCTCAAAAACCTGTGCTGAAGCTAGGATATCCTGAAAACCTGACCTGTTGGGGGGGCTTGAGGACTGGGGTTGAGCACCCCTGCTCTGGGGGTTACTGTATCGCTGGCTGTGCCTTAACCCCCCTCCTGTAGGTGCTGCCGGTATCTCTGCGGAGTTTAAGTGCTCCGGTTAAGCGGGCCAATAGGAAGCCGCATTGGATGACATCGCTGCGTCTTATTGGCCCACGTGACACAGGACATTTAAGCGCTGCACAGCTACAGAGGTAAGTATCTCTGGAAGCAGGGGGTCCCCAGTGCTGCAATTAACACCATTCAGCTCCGGAGACCCCCTACTTTAATACTGTAATAAAACAATAAATGAAACCTGTATTGCTCCTTTGAAATGTGGATAAAATGAAGTTTCCCCCCAGAGCTCATTACAATCTGAGGGTTACCTTTGTAGCTTTAGATGCTAGACATGAAGAAAATCATGATTTGTTACACTAAAACATACTGAGCAGGCAAGATGCTAACATTGTAGAAGTTAAGCGTGTAGGCTTCTGGTGTTGGGGTAGGGGAGATTGCTGCGTTTAATAGCCGCACTCGCCGCATGTACCTTCTATCAGTGCTGTTATGGAAAAAGTGTATGCAAAGCTTGTTACACACCAGGTTTCACTGAATGAAGGGACACTTCCCTTCAGCCCATCTCCTAACACTCTTTGCCTCATTAACCGCAGGGTCCTCTCGGAGAGGGTAAAATCATTTTTTCCTTCTCAGCAGAACAGGACAAATAGAAATTCGTATTGATAAGTAACGGATGCAAGTGGGGTTGCAGGATGAACTAATTACGTGTTCATGTTACAGATACAGCACTTTCCTTAACTCCTATGCCTTTTATTATTAAAGCTGCAGACCAAGCAATATCCTACATGTGTTTTTTAAATAAATCTGTTCTGTACTATGAGGGGGAAAAAAAGTATTTTAACAACTCAATAGGACTTTTTATGTATTATAATATAACAATCATTTTTTGTTAGCAACCATTCACAAAGTCACATCCCCTTCCTCTTCTGAAACCGTCTGTGGCACACCCCTTTTTGAGCCCTGCCCTCTCTCTAGCAGTGCACCAATTGTATCCAGTGACTGCCTGGTCACATGATCTTCCCCACAGAACTTTGCATCTTTGGTCCTCTTCGGCCGTCATGACACCAAAAAACGTACGCGGCATCGCCCGGAGTGACACCGCGCAGCGCCAAAACAAATAGAATGCATCCCCGCAAAGTGCTTATAGCTACCGCGACTGTGGCGCCGCTTGCTACTGCAATGGGGGTGACAGTTGGAGCGTTTACCACATTTCCGCCTTGTCTCCCCTACATTCGCACGCGCATAAGAATGTGTTTGTGCAAGTGTTGCTCTGCGACGTTGCAAATGTGATGTCACAGATGCTCGCGCCCACGCACTGCTGTGCATCTGTATAATCAGAACCTATTGCTGCTCTGAAAGCCATTTAATGAACCCCCTAGTCGAATCTTTGCCGATCGATCGGCAACTTCACTAATTATTATTGTGTGGATTGTATTGATGCACATATTAAAGGGGGGGGGGAAGGGCATCTTGGACTGCTGCTTTAAGTGGTTCTTTGAGTTCAGTGCAATTCCATAGAGGGGAAGCTGCTAATTATCTATCAGTTTTTTAGGGAGAAATCCACCCATATAAACCCATTTATCTTTTTACAGGTGTGTAACTGGGGGCGGGGGGGCCTGCGCTATTTTCAGCTCTGGGGACTCCCCGGTTTCCGTGATACTGGTGTAGTTGCTGGTATTACTTCCTGGGGGTTTAGATGACTGTCCAATAGGAAGTTGCAACTGATACGAAGTCCCTGGGCTTAGTGGTAAAATCATGCTATTTTGAAAAGGTGAGGCTGGTTCATATCCCAGGGTCAGCCCCTCTTGTGATCTCGGGCACGTGATGTTCTCTCGCTGTGCCTCAGGCACCAAAATGAGATTGTAAGCTCTTTGGGGCAGGGGATCCTTCTGCCTGCAAATTATGCGTGAAGTGCTGCGTACATTGGCAGCGCCGTGTAAGTACAAATAGTATTATTGTGTAAAGTGCGCGATGCAATGTCTCATGCTGACATTTTGAACCTGTGTGGGAACCTCATCAGTGTTTACCATGAGATGAGCACCCTTGACCATTTTAATGACTCGCGTTCCAGCCTCGTGTGTGCAACCGTTCAATGTCAAAGCTGCTTTAACATAACCGAAGGTTGCTCTTCTGCTCCCTAATAATTTAAAGTAGTAATCTGATAAATCCTTCATGTGGTCCATACCATCAAAAGGGAAGTAAGCCATGTTTTATAATCATGGTGAAAAGGTTAGTCATACATGCCAGTGCGACTGTCGTTTTCAACCATGTTGTGTTTTTAGCGCAATTGAAAACTCAACTTTTTGGGTGCGGATATTGTAACCAGCTCAAATACTGCATTTGAGTTATTAAAGTGACATTAACATGAGTCAGTGTATAAAATTACATAGATTTCTCCTGCTTTACTACCTTGTGTGACTAAGGTCGCGCTTATAGTGCGACGTCGCCCGAAAACAAAATCATTGCCGCAGCCGCTTGCGCTTATAGTTCATGCGACGGAGCGACGTCGCTGTCGCGAAAACCTGAAGCCAACAACATTTGATTTTTCAAGGGGCGTCACGTGACGGCCCTTGAACAAATCAAATTGCCGGAATCCCGCAACCCGGCCGCCCGGCGAAACATAACTTTCGCCGGTGGCGACGGGTGACGTCACCCGCCGTGTCGCCAACGACGGCTATATATGCACGGCCTAAGGAAGCCTCGGGCAGGAGTTGTTGACACTATATATTCTAATGGGAAATGGCATAAAAGGAACCCCTGTCTACTCTCTGGTAATTGTGTGATCCGTTTTTCTATTTGGTTTGTTTCAGTTCGGCTAATGCAACTCCTGAGTTTGAGGGCCGTGGGGGAGAAGAGCTCGGTACAGAGATCGCAAACACACTGTACAAAATATTCGATAACAAGAGCAGCATTGACCTTGAGTCCCTATGCATTGAGGCTGGTGAACATTGCTGGGTGCTCTATGTTGATGTTTTGGTGAGTAAAGCACAACATTTGTGTAATCTTTGGAGGGTCACTATTAAGCTTCTCATCCATTTTATATATGGTTGAGTCGCTAAAACCTTTCCACATATAAAAAGCGACACTGAGCACAAAATGCGTTGGAGGAATTTTCTTACCTCCCATTTTATGAACAACACTCATGAGCAAGCTCATTTTGGGAACCCTGAGCCCCCACAAAATATATATGTATATGTGTCAAAAATCCTAATAGAGGTATATTAGTATTTTATCTGGTAGTGTTAGGACCTGTGAACTGGTCATGCCTTGTCGTGGCTCACAGGCTTACAATGCTTTGGCCAAAGGGTTAAACTAAATGACCCTTTTTCAAGAGAATATATAAGTATGTTACTGTGTATTTTTGTCATATTGGGTGTAACATTGGGCTTCTCTGTTGCTTGTTGCTCCCATTTTATGACATGGCTTTTGCTTAAATATATATATTTTTTTAATACCTCATCTCGCAGTCTAGCCCTGACGTTCTTTTGCTGTGCACCGCCATTTCTCTTTCCATTTCCTGCACACCTTGTGCAGAAAAAGCCTGGGTTACAGGACTTCAGAATCCGAAAACCCATTGAAAGATCGATGTTTCCTCTTTGTGGGAGGTTGAACTTGCTGATTTTAGCATTGTGATGCTAGTGGTGTATGCAAGCCTGACACGATTGGGTTATGATGGATAAAAAAAAAATAACAACTCTCCACCATACAAAAGATAGTGTGGAAATGCACTTCTGAGTCTATCACAGATGGACCAAAATTGCTTCACCCTTTTTGTCCTACGGTGGTTAAACTGCAGCCAAGGATTCTGGGTAATAACCGAATTAAGCGATTACAAGCATGTTATTTTATGTAAACACAGGGAAAGACAATAATGAAAGAATTATAGGGTAGGTAGTGTAACTGTTAAAGAGCATATCATTTGCA
>NC_134484.1:338862460-338872460 GCF_040206685.1 Ascaphus truei
GTTATCATTATTTGTCGAGCACTGCATATATATATATATATATATTAGTATCTACTCGCCACCTAGTACCACACGTGTGCGTCTTGGGCCAATAGGAGCTCGCCACGATGTTAAATCCACTCGCCCGGGGCGTGCTAATGTATAGGTTTGTCGAGCTTGAGACAAAAGGTGGCACTGAGTGCTCATTTCCATGTCATTTCCCAGAATCCCTTGCTGCAGTGGAAGCGCTGTATGCTGGGCGATTATGGGGAAAGGCGGGGTTGCAGACCTGTCTAAGACATGCAAATGAACATACAGTAATATTTACAGTTGTGTGTGTGTGTGTGTGTGTGTGTGTGTGTGTGTGTGTGTGTGTGTGTGTGTGTGTGTGTGTGTGTGTGTGTGTGTGTGTGTGTGTGTGTGTGTGTGTGTGTGTGTGTGTGTGTGCGCGCACACACACACACCCCAGATTGGACTTATCATGGAATTCATCTTGTTGTGTGTCCAACCAGTGGAATTTTTTTTAATGTGCTTTAAAAAAAAAAGTGCACAAGTATGTTATCGGCAGAAGATTAGACTGGAAATCCACTTGTTGCCATTAAGAAACGTCAAAATAAAAACTATACCCAAATCAAGCATGGGAGCTTTACACAAAATGTTTTTGTATTTTAACTTTTTGGAAACTATCAAGTGTTTACAAAATATTCAAACGTCCTCACCAAACCCCTTTTTTTGTGTTTACATGGCTGCAAGCAGTGTAACATGTAAGGAGGTTATTACATACACCATAAGGATTAGGCTTATGCTCCAATCTCCTCCCACCAACCATCACGTGATCTGCTGATATATCGGAGCGCTGACTTTTCTCATGTATATGCCATTTAGGATTCCTAAAGTGCGTGTGTTGGAAGATGACGAAGGGGCCAAAGATATTGAACTGTCAGACGATCCTTACGATTGTATGCGGCTGAATGTAGTGAACGTGCCCTGCATTGTCACATTAAGTAGAGTAAGTACAAATACCTCATTCTCTCGTGTTACACACATGCTCTTCTTTCCTCGTTTTGTATTTTCTGTAGAATATTTTTGGACACTAGTGGGTCAGTGCAGTGAGTGACATACGTTTCCAAAACATGGTTCCTCCTTGACGTCAAGTCTTTTAATGCAGTCTCCAATGATCTTCACCTTTCAGCTTTACGCTTGGCACTCCTGAGAGATGAGCCTGTAATATTTGGGGGGGGGGGCGCGGATGTAAAACGCACGGCATTGTAGGAAAAAAAAGAATGTTTTGTACAGGTTCCAGACTGTTGAATCAAAAGATGTTTGTTGTGGGTTTTCACAGATTGGGCACAGGCATGTGGTAGATGCCACGTTACAAGAGGAAGCCTGTTCATTGGCCAGCCTCCTCGTCTCCGTGACCAGCAAAAGTGTCCTGACTTGCATGAGGAAGATCGGGAAAGGCAGCCTGGATCCTGAGAGCATCTTTGAGATGATTGAGGTATGGCCAAACCAATGTCCTAACAAATAACTCGCTTTGCACACACACCTACATTATTCATGGTTATACTAACGCACAGACACACATTCAGTGGAGCCAGCAAGAGATGAAACAATGATTTGTGATTTATGAAGGACAGCGGACAGCATAGAATAAAAAACAACACCTTGCAGACGGAGCAGTATGTAGCCCTGATTGCTGACGTATGTGTCTCCTGTGCAGATATAGTCCTGTTTATAATGTCAGTAACTATTGGTCAAGATTGATCAAGTATTTTGACCAAAAATACAACTAATCTGAAACTAGGCAGTTTAAATCGGTAGAGCTTTGTACAGCTTTGCTGAAGATTATTTATTTATCTGTGCAAACGAGACAATTTGAATATTTGTGTGGGGGGGGGATCGCTAATTTTAGGGGAAAACAGTTGAAAATATTACCTGAAATTGCCACAGTTCTACATATAGTCTATTCTTAGTGCACTTGTATTGCCAGCACCATTACATGTATTTTTTCTGATTGATTGAGGCCTGATCCGGTATGGTTTTTAGCATAGCTTTGTTTTAAATACGTATGTTAGTCCGTGTCATTCCAGTGGTAAATAGATTAAACAAGTCACTTGCATAAATAAAGCATTGGCCCTGAAAAAGGATTATACCAACCAAGAATATGAAGTTTAAGTGCATGTTAAGTTCTTTTTTTTTTATTATTACCCTTCATAAATTGTTCTCATGCAATTAATTATTCTTAAATATTGATGCAGATTTATTGTAACTTTTATTTTTTTTAACCAGAGGAAGTTAATTCCCTCCCAAACCAAAGCCTTTCATTGCCTGGGAACATCATTTTTAAATTGGAAGAGGAAATGTGTGAAGTTCATAACAACTGTTATTGGGGATAGCCTGTTTTGCATAGAAGTACATATTGTACATATGAATTCCTCAGTATGTGAGATTGTGTGTGTGTGTATATATAGACACGTGTGTATGTGCTCAGTATACAGGCCACACACCTGCAGATCACTTTGAGTCCCCCCTAGAATAGATCAATTTTAAGTTAGCCGTTCCTGTTTTAGAACAAAAGGTACCAATGTTTTTCCCATTAATGTAACATTAACATCAGTAGAGGTAACGGATATTTGTAACAGCAAGATGTTTACAACAAATCATGCTTTTGAAGGTGCAAAAGGATTTATTTTCTTTTTGTTACAGTTGGTAATTTAAAATGTACTTTTTTTAACCCAAGTAAAATCTATATTGATGCGTGTTTTTTTTATGTGTTTATAGACCCATCTATACAAATATACATACGTTATTTTTTTGTGTGTGTGTGTTTATTTGCGTTATTTCTCACTTTTTTCTTTCTGGTTTTCTTCAGACAGGGAAGCGTGTTGCCAAGTCATTGCACACATCTCTACAAAGTGTATTAAACCAAGAAGAAAGTTTAGGCAAGAAGCGACAGAAAATTGGCTTCCTCAGATAGATAGGTTATCTGAACACCTTCAGCGTTGCAAAAAGCAATAAATAAAGTGAATTATTTTTACATACAACTGACTCGCCTTATTTGTGTCCAGTGAGTTACAATATTATTATAACCAATATAACTGTTCTGGAAATGGTTCATGGTTTGTGTACAGTGGTGACACATTTGAAAGAGTCTCGCCTAGCGGGGGGATATGAAAACCACTTATCAATGTAATTGGCTTCCTTAGAAGAAGAAAAAAACGATCACGTTAAAGTGAAGCTTGTGCTAATACTCTGTAAAAGAAATGCATTACTTTAATCATTGGGTTGTGTGAAATTCATTCTTCTCCAGGACCCACTGTACCAAACTCTTATTAGTTTGTAAAGCAATTACAGCAGGATGCCATCATTAACCAAACAGAGAGCAGGTCAATTGCAAGTCAAAAATGTTTCTGCCTCGAAGATTCTGCGACCAACCAAATTCTCAGTATCGCACAAATCCAAATATTTTAAAACAGTGTTTTTATGGTCTGTCTTTATGGTCTTTACCTAATCTCTTCTGTTTTTATTATTCAAATCCCATATATAGTGCTGCCATTCTATCACTTTGGTCCTAGGTAGGATTGCCCCTTTAAAAGCTGGTGCATTTGTAAAGAAGATTTTTAACCTTTAGAGTGCCAGAAGGTTTGCTAGTTCAAGGTACCATTGCACTACTGATGATGAGAGCATGTGATCAGTAGGTGAGCCTCCCTCTTCCATTCTCATTGTGATGTGGCTCTCAGGACTGTCCCTTGAGGAGAAGCATTACAGTGCTCTCAAGGGACTCTGGCCCAAATCAACTTGCACTCTGTGATTGGGCAAGTATGCCAGCTTGCCCCCTTACGTGTACGTTAAAGCTGCAGACCAAGCAATATCCTACATGTGTATTTAAAAAAATAATAATAATAATTTATCCGTTCTGTACTAGGAGAAAATACTTGGAGCATTTAAATTAAAAAAAAACTTTTTTTAAATCAACTCTAAATTACACTTTTAATGTATTCTAATGTAACAAGCGTTTGTTTCTATAGCAACCATTTACAAAGTCACATTCCCTTCTGAAACAGGCTCTGTCACACCCCTTTTTGAGCTGTGCCCTCTTACTAGCAGTGCACCAATTGTATCTAGTGACTGCCTGGTCACATGATCTTCCCCACAGAACTTTGCATCTTTGGTCCTCTTCTGCTGCACTGACAGCTATTTCGTGAACCCCCGAGCCGAATTTTCGCCGATTGATCGGCAACTGAGCTAATTACTTAATCATTGTCTGGATTGTATTGATGCACATTAAATGGAGTGGTGGAATGAAAAAAAAATGGCAGCTTGGGCTGCTGCTTTAATACTCCTAAATGCTTCACTTCGAAAGGTACATTGTCCCGTCTAGATTTGCTGCACCAAGCGAATAAGTAATCAAATTTATGGGCGCACACTCCTTTTTGAGAGACCGTAATGAAAAGGGACAATTTATAAGGCACTGTAGTAAAACTCACCCTAAACTTCTGGTTATAAGGTGTATAAACTTTCCAAAACAGTTGTAAGTGTGATTTTCGACCTATTAAAGAACATTTTCTACTCCTTTTATTTTGATCCTGTGCAGAACTGTACTATAATACAGTGAAAAGCAAAGTGGGGAGTGGGGGGTGCAGCTATAAAGCCAAACTGCACATTCTAAATATGGAAATGGAGTGTAGTAGAGTTTGCCTAATTGCTACAATAATATGTTTTTTTTTTTGTGGGGACAAATGTAATTATGCAAATGTTAAAGCTAGGAAGTACTGGCAGTAACTACAGCATAAAATGTTGCCAGACAAGCTATTTTGCATGGTGTCCGCAGCATTCCTGTGTCTTGTCTCCTCAACGAAAGCTACATGCAAAATAGTAACGCTGCATGCAGCTGTCTCTCTTACCTGTGAGAAGATGTGGAATACAAGACCGATGTGGGTCATGTGGAATTAAGGGGGGAAAACACAATTATTTAATTTAAGATGACAGGAAATATTCCAGTGGTCGGTCGTGTAGCCTGGATTTGTCCAGAGGTTGGGCACTAAGAAAAGCCATTGGGCTACAAACATACCACACTCCTCCAATTACCTGTCCGAAGGAAGGAGCAGCAAACGTAGCTGCCTCTAAACTGGACTGCACAACCTGGTGTCCTCGAGTCCTGCTACCGCAATGAATTCTGGGGCGCAACTTTCTGGGACTTGGCAGTTAGAGACTCTTTTCATGAGTTGTCCCATTGATTAATTATTACCGGTCTTGCCTTAGTCTACCACTGCCAATGGTAGTTAAAATGACACATCTGCATCATCATCATCATCATCATCGCTGCCCCTACCCTGACGGACACCAGTTACCCTGCTCCGGAGGTAAATTGTGGTCTCGCCCCAAATGTCATGCGTGTGTGAGGCCCTGTATAAATAGGTTTTATTTTCCATAGATATTGTTACATATCCTGTTATAACACAGAATATCAGAGTTTCAATAGGATTTAATACTAGCTTTGGTACAATATATCATACCATACTGCACCAGAGGAGGCAATCACCGGGATTTATCAAACCACGGTGCAGGGTATCATTCTGCCGGTAACTGCCATTGAAAGGCTCTCACGGGCAGAACGAGCGACCACTTCATGCTTTGATCCCGGGAAATGAATCCTGCTGCATCTGCAGATCTCCATCATTTTATCCCCTTCACTGACGCAGCGCAATGCGCTGCAGGAAAGGATGAGTTTAAACTTTGTACTTTAGAGCGGGACCAGCCTATCGGGGTCTAGCTTGAGGTAGAGACAGGGTTTTCATTTTTTATTTTTTACCCAAAATACGTTACCCACTTTACAAGGAGGGTCTCGCACTGCCGACAACCAAAACATATTTTTATAATCAGCCAGTGGTCAAAGCACTAAAAAATAAAAGCATTGGTCCTATTTAATATCTGGGAGGGTTTTATTTTACAAAGACAGCCTCAGTGCTACAGCCAATATGACCAATTATATAGTTAAATACTAATCTGTTTTTCTTTCCATAAGTGAGGGTCATTGAGTTCAATTCTTTGGCCAAAGCTAAGCTGACAAACCACACCAAGAAGCTGCCATAACTGCAATGTAAAAAGTGGGATGGGTGAGCTTGAAACCAGGGAGGATGGGTCACTAACCTCCCGGGTGCAGCCGTGTTAGGACTTGCAGAAGGGGGGGATGCATTACCGGGGTCTCTAAGCTTTAAAATGATTTGGCCAAAGAATTGAATTAAATGACCCCCACGAAAGAAAAATCAGATAAGTATTTAACTATATGATTTGTCATATTGGATGTAGCACTGGGGATTTTTGTCTTTTGTTGTATACACGAGGTCACAATCCTAGTGGCACGTCTCTTGACACAAATATATATGGTGTGGTGGATTTGGGTTCTGAGCTTGCGGGCTTGTGGGATTTTTTTAAATTTATTTTTTTATAAAGATTTATATCATTTTGTTTTAGAAAGAAAATAATCTTTCCAAGACACTTCCTTGTTCCTTTTCCTTATCGGCATTATTTTCTGTTTGCATAAATTGGCACTGCAGCAGCACAGGTGCCAACATATTCCATTGCGCAGAACAATGGCTGTGTGACAGACTAACAAAGCATAAAGGAAATATTGTTACACTAACTCATACACCCCGAAAGGCTCTGGTCTAAGGAGTTTGTAATGTAGGGAGGGAGAGTGGAAACATGCAAGGTACTGTGGGGGAGAGAGGTTGGATATTTCCGAGTATGTCGGATGAGCATTTCCACCGAAATGTGAATTTTAGGGTTGAAATACTTGTTATACCAACATATTAAAGGAGCAGTGCCATAGACCTTGCAAAAAGAAAGTTTATCAAAAACGACTTATCTGTAATTGGCTTCCGTAGAAACATTCAATTACCCATAAAGTATAAACTTGGTTATATATCACCAACAGTATACACAGCAGAGTATGGTACCCGAGCGGGCGCAAGGCACCGATCACCGGAGCAACCACAGAACCCGAGCAGCATATCCACCGAAAACCAATCAATAAATACGCTCAAGCAGAGAGTCTCATGGATAGACAAGTCTAGACCTGAAGAGCCTCTATGGCACCGCAGCAGCAGAGAGTGGCGAAGCCTCAGAGCAAAAAAGACTGTCCTAAGATGGCGTCTGCATGCAGGGCAAAGGAGCAGGAAGAGGCTGTGCAGGAGCAGGAGATCTCATCATCTTCAATTAACATGCTGAAATGGCCAAAGCATTAGCAAGGGAGCTTATGCCTGAAATCAATAAACTGTCTGATGAACTGTCAAAGTCCCTTGAATATTTTAAAGGTGAGCTCTCCCTGCAAAACAAAAGAATAGGACAGGCTGAGACCAGGGTAGAGGACTTAGAGGATGACATTGGAGAAACTCAGAAGGAAATCCTGGAGCTAACAAAAAATAATCAAATCCTGGAGGATAAGGTTGATCAGGGCCTGCGGCGGTGCCGGCTGCGTAGGGCCTGCATCGGAGTTGGGCCCGGCCTGACATCAGGCCAACTCCTGCGTTCGGCTGCCGGGCCCCGGCCCTCGCCAGCTGCTGCGGGCCTGAACCAGCGGGTGAGAGCAGACCCGCCATGTGAAGAACACCTGAAAGGTTTGTGTGTTGTATTTTGTGTGTGTGTGGTGTGGGGGGGGGGGGGGTTGGGTAAGTGAGTGGCCAGTAGTTGATGCGCGACTAAGCGTGTGACGTCACGCGCTGCTGTCGCTAGCGCGAAACCTGCACTGCAGACAGGAGTCATCAGGAGCGACAGGGAGGTGTGGCAGAGGGGTGGCCATGATTTCACGTGAGCTGTTCCCCTTCATTGGCTGAACCGCTCCACGTGACACTGACGTCACGCAGCCGACGCTTGAACAGACAAATTCCATTGTCTCTCCTGGATTCAGCCTCTCCCTCACGCCTCCGCGCACACTATGTGCACCTTCGACGGAATGCAGTTATTTGTTTTGGTGCCGCCACGGGCACTGTAATCACGGCCTTAGATTAACATCATGTAATGTTAAGGGAGGCAATCCCCTATCAAAGAGAGAAGGAGCGGCTCAGTGAGTAAAGACACTGACTGGCATTGAGAGTTTGAAGCAGGGGAACCTGGTTCAATTCCCCGTGTCGGGTCCTTGTGACCTTGGGCAAGTCACTTTATCTCCCTGTGCCTCAGGCACCAAAAAAACGTAGATTGTAAGTTCCACGGGGCAGGGACCTGTGCCTGCAAAATGTCTCTGTAACGCGCTACGTATAACTAGAACTGCTATTATTATTATCAAGAGGAACAAAATTCTGAAACATCTCAAACGTCGCAAAACTGAAATTGCGCTAATTCAAGAGGCGCATCTACATGCAGAAGAGACTAAAAAACTCCAAAGGGAATGGTAAACAAGTGTATTCTCTCCCCAGCTAAGGGGAAAGAAGGAGGCGTGGCTCTCCTAATAAATCCTCGCCATACGAAATAATATCTACATGGGGGGGATGCGGAAAGACGCTTTGTAACATGTCTGATCAAACAGTATACAGGCATACCTCGCTTTAAGGACACTCACTTTAAGTACACTCACGAGTAAGGACATATCGCCCAATAGGCAAACGGCAGCTCACGCATACACCTGTCAGCACATCCTGAACAACGTTCTGAACAGCAATACTGGCTCCCTACCTGTACCGAAGCTGTGCGCAAGCGGGGAGACTATAGAGCCTGTTACAAATGCGTTATTTACATCAGTTATGCCCGTATATGATGTTTGCCGTACAGTACATGCATCAATAAGTGGGGAAAAGGTAGTGCTTCACTTTAAGTACATTTTCGCTTTACATACATGCTCCGGTCCAATTGCGTACGTTAATGCGGGGTATGCCTGTACACAGCACTTTATAATATTACAATACACAAAAACTGAAGTGTACACAGTGGTGATAAGAGCAGCATGTGAAAGATAACATAAGGCAAAGAGAGACCTGGCCCCCAAGAGCTTACACATAAGTGTAAAAATTCATTAATTTATATTTTCTTTGGGTTTGTGTAATCCTCATTTGGTAATTATTGTTCTTCTACTTTATCTCTGTCACTGACATCTGATTCAACTAAAAGGGAATATGAATATATTGTAAAATCACTTTAAAGAATGTGGTTACTATGCTGACATTATAAAACATAAATTTAAAAATACCTGTACTCGTTCTGCCTTTTAATATAGCCAATTATCTATATTTAACCTGTTACTTTGGTCCTAGTAGGGACTGCCCTTTTAAAGCACCAATTTCTCAATGCTTCCTGCTTACATTTATTTTTAAAGCGATTAATAGACTTAGCATGAAAGATCTTTTTACATTTAAGAATATTATATCGCCCATCGTACTTTCAGTGCCTCTTCTGCTAACACCTCCTCCTCTATCGATCTGCTCTGTCCTGGGACCTCTCCTCTTTTCTCTTTACACACTTTCTCTAGGTGACCTAATCACTTGTCGGGTTCAAATATCACCTCTATGCTGACGACACACAAATTTAGTTTTCTAACCCTGACCTTACACCTGCGGTACAGACTAAAGTTTCTGAATGTCTCTCTGCGATATCATCCTGGATGGCCCTCCGCAGACTTAAACTTAACATGGCAAAAACAGAGCTCCTCATACTTCCTCCCAAACCTGGCAATATTCACCCCTTCTACATTACTGTTGGAAGTACCATCATTCACCCAGTAGCCCAAGCATACTGCCTAGGGGTTACACTCGACTCCTCTCTCATATTCTTTTCTCACATTCAAAACGTTTCTAAAACGTTGTCGCTTTTTCCTCCGCAATATTATAAAGATACGCCCTTTTCTCTGCTGCTCGACTGCTAAAACTCTGACTCAGGCCCTCATTCTCTCCCGTCTTGATTACTGTAACCTCCTGCTGTCCGGCCTTCCTGCCTCTCACCTGTCTCCCCTACAATCTATCCTAAACGCTGCTGCCAGAATCCCTCTGCTTTTCCCTAAATCTGTCTCAGCTTCTCCCTCATGAAATCTCTC
>NC_134484.1:338877460-338924960 GCF_040206685.1 Ascaphus truei
TTAACATGGTTCCCTATAGGCTTAAGCTTGCTGCATGGTCACAGCTTTGAGCACAGCCAGGGTTAAGATGCGTAGCCAGAAAACCCACCCACAGACAGCTGTTTCGACCTTACTGGGTCTCATCAGTGTGAGGTTGGTTAATTGGCTATGCAATAAAGCCACTTTGCTGCTGAGGAGATGACCCGGAATACAAGTCCCGATGAGTTTCCGGTCGCAGGTCCCCGCACATCAGGAGGTCCGGTATGACTGTTCCGTGGCCTAATGGGCCACAGGGACTCATAGACTCCCATAAAGGAGGTGGAAATCCCACGGCCCATAGAAGGGACTCTAGCCCCACTCCTTCCAATAGACTGGGGAAAAACCCCTGACCCAGTTTTGGGAAGTACCCTGAGTGCTACAAATGTCATGAACTTGGACATGTGGCAGCCGTTTGCCCTATTAACCTTGACCGAATGCAATGTGACATTTCTGTGGGGTATTTTTTGGGCGGGGTTCCTGCTGTTAAGCAGACTGTGATAGAGAAAGGTCATTTAGAGAGGATTAGGATGTGTGAAGTCAAAATAGATGGGATACCTGTAAGTGCAACGCTTGACACTGGTAGTACAGTTACATTGGTCGCTGCACGTCTAGTCCAGTCGGGGTTTCTACCAGGGGTCTCCTTACAGGTAAACTGTATCCATGGTGATGATTGCACTTACCCGTCTGCACGAGTGTACATAGAAAACCCCATCGACCCAGTACATCGTCAGGTCGGGGTAGTGCCGAATCTGATGTATGAGGTCCTAGTGGGTCAGGATTTCCCGTGGTTTTGGGAACTGTGGGAAAGGAAGTCTGACTGTGTTGAGGATGCACCCTTGAGGTCTGAGGTTCCTCCCACGAGGTATACTTGATATGCTCAAAGAGACCTGGGAAACAGAGTCAACACCCCACCGTAGCATAATCGAGCATATTTCCCAGATGCAGGATCGCATTGCAGCAGTGTTGCCGATTGTGCGACAACACATGCAGCAAGCCCAGAGTTCACAACAGAACTCTTATAACCGGAATGCCAGACTTAGGGTGTTTGGGCCGGAAGATAAGGTGTTAGTGCTGACCCCTACAGTAGAATGTAAATTTTTGGCCACCTGATAGGGACCCTACGAAGTCCTAGAAAGAGTAGGAGAGGTCAATTATAGAGTTAGACAGCCCGGGAGGAGGAAGCCAGAACAGTTGTATCATGTGAATCTCTTAAAGCCCTGGAAAGAGAGGGAAGCGTTGGTTACTGTAGTTCGGACTGTACCATCTAGGGAACCTTCCGTTCCTGAAATGAAAATTGCTGAAACCTTGTCTGGCCCTCAGAAACAGGAGGTAAAGGAGTTTCTAGTGCGCAATGCCCGAGTTTTCTCCCCTGTACCCGGGAGAACCTCGGTTATTGAGCATAACATCCATACAGTACCTGGGAAGGTCATACATCTTAAGCCCTATAGATTACCTGAGGCTAGACGACAGGCCGTTAAAGAGGAGGTACAGAAAATGTTGGAACTCGACGTAATCGAGGAATCATTCAGTAACTGGTCGAGCCCTATCGTGTTGGTTCCAAAACCGGATGGCTCGATCAGGTTCTGTAATGATTTTAGGAAACTAAATGCAGTCTCCAAATTTGATACATACCCTATGCCACGGGTGGACGAACTGATAGACAGGGTAGGTGATGCCCAATACTTAACTACCCTTGATCTTACTAAGGGGTATTGGCAGGTACCTCTAACACAGGCTGCTAAAGAAAAAACGGCATTTTCCACAGGCGGGCTATACCAATATTAGGTCCTACCCTTCGGTCTACATGGGGCTCCAGCAACCTTTCAGAGA
This sequence comes from Ascaphus truei, assembly GCF_040206685.1. Taxonomy (NCBI): domain Eukaryota; kingdom Metazoa; phylum Chordata; class Amphibia; order Anura; family Ascaphidae; genus Ascaphus; species Ascaphus truei. The sequence goes on from NC_134484.1 coordinate 338,879,309, forward strand.
TTGATGGACCGGGTGTTGAATTCCCATACAGACTATGTCGCGAGCTACCTGGATGATGTGATCATTCACAGTAATGACTGGGACTCTCACCTGGAAAAGGTACAGGTAGTTCTAGACTCCCTGGAGGAAGCGGGTCTGACGGCAAACCCTGCTAAGTGTGCCATTGGTTTAGAAGAGACCAAGTACTTAGGGTATACGGTTGGTAGAGGGCTTGTGAAACCGCAGGTGCAAAGCTGAAGACAATTAGGGAGTGGCCGAGACCAGTAACTAAGAAACAGGTTAAAGCCTTCCTCGGCCTGGCTGGTTACTACCGTCGCTTTATACCAGACATTGCCACCCTCTCAACCCCTCTGTCCGACCTAATGAAAGGGAAGAGTTCGGTCATGGTGAAGTGGTCTGACCAGGCAGAGAAAACTTTCCAAAGCTTAAAAAAACGCCTTATGTTCTCATCCCGTCCTGATCGCCCCGGCCTTCACCAGGGCCTTTCAGGTTCAGTGTGATGCTTCCGATGCAGGGATAAGAGCGGTCCTGTCACAAAGAGTCGGAACGGAGGAACACCCCATCATCTATATCAGCAGAAAGCTAACTGTCCATGAGAAGAGATATGCCGTAGTTGAGAAAGAGGGCTTGGCCATCAAATGGGCATTAGAGACTCTAAAATATTATGTTAGGTAGAAAATGTACCCTAATAACAGACCATGCACCCTTAAAGTACATGCATCAAAATAAGGAAAAGAATGCCTGTGTAACTCGCTGGTTTTATTGTCCCAAATATACACCTCCCTATTTTCAAGTGCTCACCGGATAACGATTGAGCAAAGGGGGGGTGGGGGATATGTGATATAGTGAAGCAAAATGTGTTTGAGGGGAGGTACATAGGACCCAGCACCTTCCAGGGTGTGTTCCCTTCACTTTCACCTGAGCCCTAATTAATGAGCTTCAAGGTTAAAAGGCAGCACAGACAGCTTCCTGTGCTGCTGCTGTGCTGATCTGAAGGCACACACACAGACAGCCCTGTGAGATACTACAAAGGGAAGCTACAGGTACAGTGTCTAAAGTGGGAAAAGAGCTTAGTTTTAACCACTGTTAGTTAGGGACTAAGCTGTGTTAGTCAGAACTCTGAAAAGGAGTCAGGTTTTTGTTTCTGTTTTATGTTATAAGTTAACCCTGTTCCTGCTTTGTACCTGGCAAATAAACCCTCCTGTGCATTAACACTACGTTTCCCTGCCTTTGATCTGGATAAAAGAGACTGCAACGTGGTGTGGACATCACAATATATATATATATATATATATTTATATATATATATATATATATATATATATATATATCTCATTATTATATGATATAGCAGTGTACTATAAGCTATATATAGTATATATATATATATATATATATATATATATATATATATATAAGCTATAAGTACGTGTATACAGGTATTAACTCTCTGGGCGTGTATGTGTATACCGGTATTACCTCTCTGGACGTGTAAGTGTATACAGGTATTAACTCTCTGGGCCTGTACTTGTATACCGGTATTACCTCTCTGGGCGTGTATGTGTATAGCGGTATTACTTCTCTTGGCGTGTGTGTATGCCGGTATTACCTCTCTGGGCGTGTATGTGTATACCGGTATTACCTCTCTGGGCGTGTATGTGTATACCGGTGTTACCGCTCTGGGCGTGTATGTGTATACCGGCTTTGTACCTGGCATCAACACTACGTTTCCCTGCCTTTGATCTGGATAAAAGAGACTGCAACGTGGTGTGGACATCACAATATATATATATATATATATATATATATATATATATATATATATATATATATATATCATTATTATATGATATAGCAGTGTACTATAAGCTAGTACTTTCTTACAACCCTGTATTTACATGTCCGATCCCTCACTACCGGGGTTTTAACATTCACTTTGAAAATAAATAACACACCAGAGTTTGATATATGATAAATACAATTTTATTATTTTTTTGTCTTGTTATATTCTCACTGAGAGGTAGTTATTCTGACCAATCTTCCTATTCATCCTACTGTAGTCTACAAACTATTGTGTATATGATACCTATTATAGGGTTTGACATTACATTTTATCAGGTTGAGTGCAATTGTCTGGGATCTATTATGATCTTCTTCGATTAGACATTGTATCTAAGTATCGTTCCTCCCAAATGCACCCGTTTGGCGCAGTTATGCGCACAATATATTTGGTTTGAGCGGTGATTCCCCCCTTTTTGGTTATCTATGAGAGAGAGAGAGAGAGAGACAGACAGAATGGGGGGAGAGACACAGCATTGGGAGGAGAGACAGACAGCATGGAGAGGGAGAGACAGACAGAGCATGGGGAGAGAGAGACAGAATGCGGAAAGAGAGAGACAGCATGGGGAGGGAGCGCTAGACGGCATGGGAAGAGCGAGAGTCAGCAAGGGGAGAGCGAGAGATGGCATGGGGAGAGCGAGAGACAGCATGGGGAGAGGCAGGCACAGTATGGGTGGGATAGAGACAGACTGGAGAGAAGCAGACAGAATGGAGAGAAGAATTGTAAGAGTACTGGAGGGATGGGGAGGGAGAGAATGGAGGGATGGGGGGGTGAGAAGGAGGATGGGGGGAGAGCATGGAAGGGTTGGGGAGAGAGAGAATAGAGGGATGGGGTTGAGAGAGAGGCTGGAGGGATGAGGGGAGAGAGAGAGAGAGAAGAGGGATGGTAGGGAGAGTGGCTTAAGGGATAGGGGAGAGTGGCTGGAGGGATGGGGGAGAGAGAATAGATGGATGGAGTTGAGAGGACGGAGGGGTGGGGGAGAGAGAATAGAGTGATCGAGTTGAGAGAGAGGATGGAGGGGTGGGGGAGAGAGAATAGAGTAATCGTGTTTAGAGAGAGGATGGAGGGATGGGGGAGAGAGAATAGAGTGATCGAGTTGAGAGAGAGGATGGAGGGATGGGGGAGAGAGAATAGAGTGATCGGGTTAAGAGAGAGGATGGAGGGATGGGGGAGAGAGAATGGAGGGATGGTTGGGAGGGAGAGGATGGAGGGATAGAGAATAGAGGGATGGTGGGGAGAGAGTGGCTAGAAGGATGGGGAGAATAGAGGGATGGGGTTGAGAGAGGTTGGAGAGATGGGGAGGGAGAATGGAGTGATGTGGGGAGAGAATGGAGGGATGGGGAGAGAGAATTGAGGGATGGGGGGAGAGAGAATGGAGGGAATGGGGAAGCGAGAGAGAATGGAGGGATGAAGAGAGAGAAAGGAGGGATGTGGGGAGAGAGAGAATGGAGGGATGGGAGAGAGTGAGAGGATGGGGGGAGAGAGAGAATGGAGGGAATGGGGAAGCGAGAGAGAATGGTGGGATGGAGAGAGAGAATGGAGCGATGTGGGGAGAGAGAATGGAGGGATGGGGGAGAGTGAGAGGATGGGGGAGAGAGAGAATGAAGGGAATGGGGAAGCGAGAGAGAATGGAGGGATGGAGAGAGAGAGAGAATGGAGCGATGTGGGGAGAGAGAATGGAGGGATGGGGAGAGAGAGAATGGAGGGATGGGGGAGCGTGAGAGAATGGGGGGAGAGAGAGGGAATGGGGGAATTAATAACCCCTGCTGACCCTCCCCCACCGCCCCCTGACCGTGTCACCCGTAGTCAGGAGGGGAGAGATGCCAGGTAACCAATATGAGGTAAGAGGGGAGCCTTGCCCCCCGGTCATAGCACCCATATTACAGATGTTATCAAATCCCACAATGTTAAAGAAGTATATGCCAATGAAACCATGTAACTGGGAGATACAGGAGCCACAATTCAAGTCATTTAGTAGAAGCTTTTGCTTGAGTTGTGTAACGCGCTGAGCTGGAGATGTACAGAGGAGGGAATAAGCAGGAAGCAGGTCAGCCGGTGAGCTCCGTAATCAGCATTACTTATATCTCCTAAACTTCGTCCCGACCATGTAATGCTGCAGAACAGCCTACACTTCATATACATGATTTACTTAACCCTTTCTTTTCGCTCAACTCCAATCTAAATGATTTGTTAATTGGTTTGTAATTAGAGATATATTTGTAGCAGAATCCCATGTATGTTCTTTTTACCTGTTAAATACCCTTTTGTGTAATGAAATATATTACAGATCAGAGGGGCTTCCTGTTGCACTTGTGCTGTTAGCAATAGATAAACCGGATAGAAAAGACACTACACATAGATTTGATTAAATAAAGCTTTATTTAATTTAAATAATTTATCTCTTTGCTGGTAGGGGTCTGCAACACATTACAGAGCGATATAGTAACACACTGAGCAATACATTGCAGGCCCCTCCGGCAGCAAAGGGGTTAAGATCAATGCAGGTAGATCTCACTTCTAATTAATGCACAAAGGGCAGTTTGTTGCTGTGATCCAGAGGAAGGCGAAACATAACCCCTGCTGTGTTGTGGGGGAAACAAATTCCTTCCTGACCCCAGTAAATGGCGATCGGATCATCCCTGGATCACTGTGCAGTGAGATCAGATGGAGCAGCACAGATCAGCGTTGTTATACACAGGGGCACACTCAGTATATAGAGTGGTGATGGGGTGATGGGGCCCCTGTGTATAATCATAGGGTGATGGGGCGCGTGTGCCCCTGTGTATAACTCACATGATCCCCCATCCTTCTGCATATCTATCACAGTCAGGGCCGCCGACAGTTGGGGACAGCCAGGACAACTGTCCCGGGTCTGGGGAGGGCAAGGCCGGCCGGCGCTGCAAGTTGAGCCTGAACCTCTGGCCAGACCCGGCGGCCGGTCCTCTCATGGCCAGGTCCTGGCTCTCCCTCAGCTATAGGCCTCTTCCTTCTCTGTCTCACGTTGAGCTTCCAACGCTTGTGCGCGACGGGCTTCTCTGATGTCAGCGCGCCGGAAGTAAGCTTGGCCCAGCTTCAGGCAGCAGAGGAAGGCTTGGCGTGCATGCCAGCATTGGTAGCATGTGGGACAGAGTGGAAGAGTTGGTGTGCCCGAGCATTAGATGCCGGCTCCGGGTGGGCACGCCTGTGCAGTAGGCGCCGGCTCTGGCTGGGGGTTCCTGCGCAGTAGGTGCTAGCTCAGGTTGGGTATGCCAGCGCAGTAGACCGTTCTCCGGCTGGGCGCGCCTGCGGCATCCGGCTGGGCGTGCCTACATAGAAGACGCTGGCTCTCCCCGGGCACCCCAGCGCAGTCGGTTCTGGCTTGGGCACCTGCACAGTAGACGCCAGCTCCATCTGGGAGCACCTGCGCAGTAGACGTACCTGTGCAGTAGGCTCCAGCTGGGCAGGCCTGTGCAGTAGACCCCGACTTGGCATGCATGCGAGTAGATGCCGGCTCCGGCCAGGTGCGCCTGCGCAGTAGATGCTGACTCTGACTGAGGGAGATGGCACAGTAGGATCCGGCTGGGCGAGCCTGCGCAGTAGACGCTGGCTCGGGCCGGGCGCCCCAGCACAGTCAGCTCTGGATGGACATGCCTGCACAGTAGACGCCAGCTCCGGCGGGGTGTCACGATGTGCTCACCACAAACTAGACGGGACCGCGAGGCTGAGGTGGGGATTTGAGAAAACACAACCAATGCGAGGGCGCATCTTGATTGTAGATTGGTCAGGGTAGCCGGGTCGGGGTTGGAGAGGTACGGATCGTTGCGGGTAAGCCGAGGTCGGGGAGCCAGAGGTGCGGAGTCCAAGAGAAAAGCTGGGTTGGTACACAGGAGGTCACTGAAGCAGAGCAGGGAAAGGTAGCGAGAGACTGGAACAAGGCAAGGCACGAGGGAGGTGAACACAGGTAACTGGAACAATGCTCAGCCGCTGAGGGAATGGAGAACAGGGAATAAATAGGAGGACTCACCAATGGGAAGCAGGAAGGAGGAGACTGCAGCAAAAGGTACTAGGTGCAGGAGGCACCTATGCTTTAGAGGAGGAGAGCGTGCGCCCATGAGTGGGGAAATGCACGCGACTGCGCGTGTGCAGAGCGTGTCTGTGGCAGGAGTGTAACGCTTGTGCTCCCACGCACAAGCAAAGACAGGGAGGGGGACCCAGTAGCGAGGTTGGGAAGCCGCATGAGACACGAGATAGGAGAACGTTGTCACGCAGCTGGGGAGCGGTGCACTTCATCACATGAGCATGCCGCGCGCGAGAGAAGCGTGGCGCGTCCGGAAGATAGGAGCCAGGCTGTGGCACAGCTGAACCAGCTGCACGTGCGAGCATGCTCTGTTAGCAGAGCGGAGCCGTGCGCACTCAGGCACCAGCGCGGGGTGTGGGATGCCACTGGTAAGAAGAGAAGGTAGAGCAGAGTCAAGAGCACAAGGTTACAATGGTTGGTTGCTTCCTGGAGGATGTCCAGCCTCCTTAAAGGCATAGTGCCAGTTACTGAAGAGAAAAGCAATACTAAATTCAAAGTAAGGGTTCTTTAGTTAAATGCTTTGGCCAAAGTATTGTAAGCCTGCTACCACGTCAAGGTAAACCCTAATCAGCAGGTCCTACACTACCCGCACGATAAACTAACCTTAGTAATAGAAAGAGGAAAGTCCCAGTCTTCCAGAAAAGCCCAAAGGAGGGCAAGTAGAGGTCCAGAGGAGATCCAAGCAGGAACAGCATGCAATGACAGGAACAGGAGGCATCGAGTACTGGAGTAGTACTTTGCATGACCCAGGGCAGATAGCAACTAACTGTTATTTAAGGAGCAGCAGCAGTTGTTGGCAATGAGAGTCAAAGTGGGGCTTACTTCCTGCCAGGAGGAAGAGGGCAGGGTTTGCCAGAAAGCAAGATGGCGTCACTTGCCTCAGTATGCTTGAAGTCACTTCCTGTTGGTGAGATAAGGCAGGGGACGGAGAGCAGGCGCGGCCTCTGCGGAAGTAGGGAAGGGTTCAGAACACCAACAAGGATTAGAGAGTCTTGACTCACACCTGGAGAGTGGCGCACACTGGGGCCATTGCCAAGCTCCGTGGCATACAAAGAACCACGTGTGCGCTCTGTAAGGAGAGTGGGAATCTGAGATGTGGCAGGTAAGGAGGGAACACGCCGCAGGGATTGTGTTTCCCGATACCATTCAGTACCCCCCCTCTTCTGGATCGAACTCTGAGCGATCCATACTAGACTGGGGGGAAACAGTCCATAAAAAGTTCTTACCAAGGCGGCAAGCAAAGTAGGGTTTCTGCAGATTCCAAGGAGCGGGCCGCAGAGAGTCCAGGCCACAGTACAGGAACAAGACAATGACCAGGAACTATGAACAGGAACTACAGTATAGCAAGACTTTAAAAACTGCCAAACCTGGAAACTACGGTAGCAGCACTCCATGGTCTGTAACTCAAGGGCTCCCTCCTGGAGTAGGAGGAAAAACAATTCTGGACTGTTGAAAGGAAAGGAACTCAAGTCTCCCAACGGTAAAGGGGTTCAGGGACGGCAGAGTCCACCTCGGGGGGTCCGTTTGTTTGGGCTGAGCATAATGTAACGCTGGTGCTCCCACGCACAAGCCAAGAAAAGGAGGGGTCCCAGTACCGAGGTTGGGAAGCGCAGGAGACACGAGATAGGAGAAAGTTGTCATGCAGCTGGGGAGCTGTGCACGGGCGCATCCGGAAGAGTGGAGCCAGGCTCCGTGGCACAAGCTGAGCTAGCTGCACGTGCGAGCATGCTCTGTTAGCAGAGCGGAGACGCGCGCACTCAGGCACCAGCGCAGGTTGTGGGATGCAACTGGTAAAAAGAGAAGGTAGAGCAGAGTCAAGAGCACAAGGTTGCAATGGTTGGTTGCTTCCTGGAGGATGTCCAGCCTCCTTAAAGGCATAGTGCCAGTAACTGAAGAGAAAAGCAATACTAAATTCAAAGTAAGGGTTCTTTAGTTAAATGCTTTGGCCAAAGTATTGTAAGCCTGCTACCACGTCAAGGTAAACCCTAATCAGCAGGTCCTACACTACCCGCACGATAAACTAACCTTAGTAATAGAAAGAGGAAAGTCCCAGGCTTCCAGAAAAGCCCAAAGGAGGGCAAGTAGATAAAGTCCTTTTGTCAGGATGGAATGTGTAAGAGGTGTTTTCTACCCTCTACTGATGTCTATTTTTGATTAAATAAAGCTTTTTTCTTTTATTAATTGCGCTTGGATTGTTTATGGAGAGCAGTGACCGCCCAGACTCTGTTTTTCCTTTTCTGCTTTTACCTTCGCCGGGTTCATGGTGAGCCCCTTGTTAGAGATAATATACCCCAGAAAAGTTGTGGACGCTTGATGGAAGAAGCACTTCTCCAGTTTCGCGTACAGATGATTCTTCCGAAGGCGGAGAAGTACCTGTCTGACATGAGAAACATGCTCCTGTTCAGACTTAGAAAAAATCAATATATCGTCCAAATACACGACCACAAACCGGTTGAGAAGATCCCTGAATACCTCGTTCACGAAGTCCTGGAAGACGGCCGGGGCATTACAGAGTTCAAAGGGCATGACGAGATACTTGTAGTGACCATCATGAGTATTGAAGGCCGTCTTCCATTCATCGCCCTGGCAAATCCTTACCAAGTTGTAGGCCCCCTGGAGATCCAATTTAGTAAAGATATTGGCCCCCTGTAGGCGGTCGAAGAGTTCTGGAATCAGCGGCAGAGGATAACGGTTCTTAATGGTAATTTTATTAAGACCCCTATAGTCAATAGAGGGTCTTAGCGATCAGCCCTTTTTTCTTTACGAAGAAGAACCCTGCACCGGCTCACGACGAGGATTTATGGATAAAGCCCTTTTGCAAATTTTCGTGAATATAGTCTCTCATGGCTTTCATCTCCGGAAGTGACAGAGTATAGGACGCAACCTTAGGGGGTACCGAGCCGGGCAATAAGTCAATCGGACAGTCAAATGGACGATGTGGCAGCAAGACCTCAGACCTGTCTTTGTCAAAAAATATCACAGAATTCAGCATAGATCTCCGGCAGACTTGTCCCTACCTCCTTGGGAGTAGTGGCTCCACAGATGCTGTTGGAAGAGACTGAACAGTTCCTGAGACAGAACGGGCTCCATTGGACCAGATTTTTGCCTGCTGTCACGGTAGTGCTGCCCGCAGACCAGACCCATCCCTGAACAGCGGTGGGACGTTAGTAACACGCACCCGCAGCAGAGGAAGCGTGTCCGGAGTGTGGTAGTTTACGTAGACAGGCCAGGAGACTTAGTATGGTATTTGTCACGCTGTGCCCACCCCAAACTAGACGAGACCCTCGGTACTGAGGTGGGAAAAGAGTAAACACCACCGACAGGCACAGGAATCTGATCTGGAGTGTGCGTAGTTGCTCGCGCCGGGTCAGGAGCAGGGAGGGTAGAGGAGTAGTTAATACTTGCCGAGTTAAGAGTAATAGAAGTATCGGAACGTTGGAGGTACTAGTCGCTGGGGTCGGTGCTGGAGAAGGTAGAATAGTCGAGGTCCAAGAGCCGAGTTCAGGTTGGAGAGTTACGGAGGGTCAAGGGTAGCCAAGGTCTGGGGTTCCAGAGAAGCGGTGGTCCAAAGGCAAGCCAAGGTCGGTACACGGGAGATCAAACAAGACAAGGCAGGATATCTAAGAGACAAGAGAGATAAGCACAAGCACAGGGACAGGAAGCTTATGGTTAGCCAATGTGCCAGTGGTACTGCTGAGCCTAAATAGGTGAGACAGCCCAATAGGAGCAAGAGGCGGAACTGGGTCGTGTTCGTGCGGAGCCTGTGATAGGCTATGGTAAGGATGCCAGGTGAGAGTGCTGTCAATGGCCTCTAGTCCCACCGGGAACTTCTTGTGAACGAGCGAAATCTAGTTTCTCTCGGCAAAGCTTTGGTCGACAAAATTACCTCTAGAGCCGGAATCTATGGAGGCCACTGTGGACACGAGAAAACCCTCCCCAGAGAGGGTAACCAGGAGCAGAATCCTTGTGAGAGGCCTTATAGCGATAGGGGATAAGGAGAACGTCCCCAACGTGACCCCCCTGGACTGCCCTGGGGTTTTAGAACCCTCCGCCTTCTGTGGGCAATGAAGAGCCTGGTGCCACGGGCTGGCGCAGTACAGACACAGGCCAGTGTCTCGTTAGTCGACAGCTTAAAGCCTCCCAAGTGCATGGGTATGTGGCTCTGGGGGTGAAGAGGTTCTGGTGGATGCTCCTGCGGAGGCGAGACTCCTGGGGCGAACAGTAGACATTGGGCTCTCTCGGACCCCCTCTCTTGCAGCCGTTGGTTGATGCGAATGCAGATCGCGATCAATTCTTCGAGATCAGTCGGACGCTCCTGCGTGGTGAGTTTGTCCTTCAATGACTCAGAGAGGCCATGCCAGAAGGCGCCCGCCAGGGACTCATCATTCTATCCTGTCTCTGCAGCCACGGTCCGAAACTCGAGGGCATACTTGGCGACCAACCGGGTTCCCTGGGCGATATGGAAAAGGGAAGATGCTTCCATCACCTTGCGTCCGAGCGTGTCGAACACTCTGCGGAACTCCCGAGTGAAGAGTCCGATGTCCTGAGTGAGGTCCCTCACATGTTCCCAGATGGGGGAGGCCCAGGCCAGGGCGTCGTCGGTGAGCAACGGAGTGAAATACGCCACTTGGGATTTAGGAAATGGGAAACGAGAAGGCGTAACCTCGAACTGAATAAAACACTGGTTGAGGAACCCTCGGCAACCGTGCTGGTCCCCTGCATAACGGCGGGGCGTAGGAAGTCGAGGTACAGCCGGCAATGACAGCGGGTCTGCTATGAGTCCAGTCGTGGTAGGAACCAGGGAAGGGACCGCTGTGGTTGGAGCGGGTGCTTGTTCTGTAAGAAGGCGGAGGCTCTCCTGTAACATGAGCATGCGCCGGTCGTTGTGCTCGAGGTATTGTTCAAGTTTGGAAAATATGTTGGCGTGCGTGCTCAAGACTTGCCCCACCTGTGCTCACCACAAACTAGACGGAACCGTGAGGCCGAGGTGGGGATTTGAGAAAACACCAACCCGAAGCCGCAAGGGCGCCTCTTGATTGCAGATTGGTCAGGGTAGCCGAGTCGGGGTTGGAGAAGATACGGATCGCTGCGGGTACTTAGCCAAGGTCATTGTTGGAGAGGTACTGTGATGCTCGTGCTGCCCCCAAACCTGACAGGACCCCGGTACTGAGGTGGAACGGAAGGATACCACGCACCCACAGCAGCGGTGGCGTGCCCGAAGTGTGGTATAGAGCGAAGCTGGACCGGGGGCAAGAAAGAGGGTTAGTCAGGTACTTGCTGAATCCAGAGTAGAAGAAGGTAGAGTGGTTGTGTCCGTAAGCCAAAGGTCTGGGAGTAGAGACAGCTGCGTAATCGAATGTCCATTTGCCTGGTCCGAGGATTAGAGAAGACAGCGTAGTCGAATGTCCAATTGCCAAGTCTGAGGGGTAGAGAAGACAGCGTAGTCGAATTTCCATTTGCCAAGTCTGAGGGGTAGAGAAGACAGCGTAGTCGAATTTCCATTTGCCAAATTTGAGGGGTAGAGAAGACAGCGTAGTCGAATGTCCAATTGCCAAGTCTGAGGGGTAGAGAAGACAGCGTAGTCGAATGTCCGTTTGCCAAGTATGAGGGGTAGAGAAGACAGCGTAGTCGAATGTCCGTTTGCCACGGTCAAGATCCAGAGGAGGTTTGCAGACAATCCAAGGTCAGGAACTCAGGGGCTGAAAAAACAAGAGCTATCCCCCGAGTGCCGTGCACAAGCTGCACGGGTCCTCGCGCGCCCTGTAAGGCAGATGGGCTGGCGCGCGCGACCCGGAAGAAGAGGAGAGGCAGTGTGGAAGATGCCCACGCCAGTGGGGAAATTACGGGGATCCAGGGCAGCTGCGGTGCCTGTTGTGGCAGCAGGTAAAGGAGCGCCGTGGCGGGTCGATCGTGACCTGTGGACCCTTACAGTACCCCCCCCCCCCTCGAGGATCGAACTCCGGACGATCTTCCCAAGGTTTGTGGGGGAACTTTTGGTGAAAGCGTCTTAGTAAAGACGGAGTGTGGAGTTCAGGCTGTGAGACCCAAGAGCGTTCCTCAGGGCCATACCCCTTCCAGTGGACCAAGAACTGGACTTTGCCTCTAGAGATATGAGAGTCAATGATGGACCGGACTTCAAATTCTTGTTGTCCTTGTATAGTAACAGGAGGAGGTCTATGTGAGGAGTGGGAGGACTGAGCACTTTGGATGAACGGTCTCAAGAGGAAAACATGGAAGACGGGCGAGATCTTCATGGAGGGAGGAAGGAGAAGACGATATGCCACAGGGTTAAACTGTTGAAGGATAGAAAAGGGACCCAGGGACCTAGGAGATAACTTCAGAGTAGGCGTCTTCAATCTGATATTTTTTGAAGAGAGCCAAACCTTATCTCCAGGTCTATACTTATGTGTCTCCTGACGAAGACGATCTGCCTGTCTCTTCTGCCTCTGGGCCGAATCCCATAATACCCCTTGAATCCTCTTCCATGATCCCTGAAGAGTGGCAATCATAGAATCAGCAGCAGGAACTCCTGAAGTGGGTGTGGGAATAGGGAGCTGATTAGGATGATATCCATAATTTATAAAGAACAGCGACTCCTGTGTGGATTCATTCCTGAGGGAGTTGATGGCGAATTCTGCCCATGGGACTAATTCTGCCCAATTATCCTTAGTCAGAAGAAAAACATCGTAAATATTGTTCCAGGGATTGATTCATGCGCTTGGTTTGGCCATTGGTTTGAGGGTGATACCCAGACGAAAAAAGAAGGGAAATACCTAGACTCTGAGAAAAAGCGTGCCAACATTTCGAGACAAATTGAGTACCACGATCAGAAACAATAGAAAGTGGAATACCATGGATACGAAAAATCTCTTTCCAAAAAATATCAGCCAGTGTGGCAGATTATGGTAACCCCTTGAGGGGAATAAAATGGACCTGCTTGGAAAACCTGTCAATAAGCTACCTACCATACTTCTGACAAAGAAAGGAGTGAACACGGCAGTCTGCCACCTAAAGCACTTCTAGTCTTTGAAACCCTTAAAAGGACATTCTCCACCGCCCCCATCCTACGCCACCCAGATCTCAGACTTCCCTTTACCCTAGAGGCTGACGCTTCGGATATCGGTGCTGGCGCCATCCTTTATCAAAGGCAATCCCCACAGGATAAGCTCCATCCCTGTGGGTTTTTCTCAAAAAAAAAGTCTTTGAAGGTACTGAAAACCCCATTTCAATCCTTACCGACCATAAAAACCTGTTGTATATAGAGAACGCACGCCGTCTAGGCTCCGGTGGTCTCTTTTCTTTTCTAGGTTCAATTATTTGATCTTTTTCATCCCCTGATCGAAGAATCAAAAAGTGGATGCGCTCTCACGGCAATTCATGGTCGAAGACAAATCCCAGGAGGTTCCAGAGACGATTCTACCCTCCAAATACGTCATTTCGGCCAACTCTTTCAATGTCTTGAATAAGGTTCTGGCAGCACAGGCTAATCTTTCCAGAGATCTCAAGGTGTCGGAGGGTCGTTTGTATGCTGCTCCACGCTTCCAAAGGAAGATACTAGAGTGGGGTCATTCATCCAAGTCCGCCGGTCATCCTGGTATCAAGAAGACTTCCGACCTTATCAAGCGAACCTTTTGGTGGCCCAGGATGCTGAGAGATACGGAAGAGTTTGTCAAATCCTGCCCAACTTGTGCCCAGGTCAAGACAACTCGCAGAAAACCGACAGGTCTTTTACAGCCATTACCCATTCCGGAACGCCCATGGAGCCACCTGTCAATGGATTTTATTGGAGAACTTTCCACTTCTAGAGGGATGAACACTATCCTGGTGGTCGTGGATAGGTTTTCCCAGCAGGCCCATTTTATTCCCTCAAGGGTTACCCAATTCTGCCACCTTGGCAGACGTCTTCGTCAAAGAGATTTTTCGCCTCCAAGGGGTCCCACTGAACATTGTTTCCGACCGCGGCTCACAGTTTATCTCTAAGTTCTGGCGAGCCTTTGCCCATAGGATGGACATCACCCTTCACTTTTCTTCAGGGTACCACACTCAAACAAAAGGGCAGACTGAGAGAACAAACAAAACACTGACGCAATACCTGCGCTGCTTTGTCTCCAATAGTCAGGATAATTGAGTGGACCTCCTCCCTTGGGCAGAGTTTGCACACAACTCTTTAAAGAACATTTCCACACAGGAATCTCTGTTTTTTGTAAATTACGGCTTCCATCCAGTATGACTTCCGATTTCTTCAATCCCATCTGGGATCCCGGCAACAAACGACCATATTAAAATCCTACCGGAATCTTGCAGGAAGATCCAAAAGGTACTGGCAGAGGCGATTCGCAGACAAAAGGCACAAGTGGACCGTCACCGCTGAGAGGTGCCTGATTATAAGACAGGAGAATCTGAAAAAAACGGTTTATAAGGAACTCCTGGTGGAGGCCTCTCCTATCGGCCTCTCCTGCGCCATATCCATCGCCACAGGGCTCCAAGAACGTTCCTCCCTCTCTGTCTTGGCCCCTCAGATGCATTCACATGGGCTCTTCTGCAAAGCCTGGGGAAGCAGCACTTGAGTCCAGATCTCACGGTCTCTTCCTCTGCGTCTTCCTCTTCCTCGGCTTCTTCCTCTTCCTCGGCTTCTTCCTCTTCCTCGGCTCCCTCCTCCTCCTCTTCTTGCTCCTCTTCCACCGCTTCTTCCTCCTCGGCTTTCTCTTCAGCTTCCTCCTCCTCTTCCCCCTCCTCGTCCTCCTCCTCCTCCACCGCTTCTTGCTCCTCTTCCTCCGCTTCTTCCTCCTCTTCTGCCACTTTGTCGTTCTCGCACTCCTCTTCATCCTCATGCACCATAGATGGTATATAGTGCACTATGGAGCTGGAGCCGGAGCTGCCGCAGTCCCACACTGATAGGCTGAACGGCTCCAAAGCCTTGTGATCCCCGACCTGCAGGAGACATAACGTGTGTGTAACCAGGACAGTGATGCTCTGTATCACAAGAGCTCCTCTGCCACTAATACCCCCTACCCCTCCCCAGAACCCTGTTATACCCTACTCCCAAGGCCCACAACCCTATTATCCTCCCAAGACCAATACCCCATTATACCCACCTCCCCAGACCCAGTACCCTGTTATACCCCCCTCCCCAGGCCCCGTTCCCTGTTATACCCCCTGTGGCGAGAATGGGGTTAATCAGGCCATTAATAAAGGTATTATGCCCGGCTGATTAACCCCAACTCGGGGTTAAAAGTATCTGCATTGCCCTGATGTATTTGCTCCTGTCCCAGCCTTCTTACCCCCAATTTGCAGCCTATTTCCTGCCTGTCATAATAGAATTACATACAAAGTGTGCTATAAGGTTTTCAGGCACAAGATGGCGTTGTGAGCGCCGAAGCTGGCACTGATTGAAGAAGTGTGGCTGTATACGGGTGGTCTGTTTGAAGCATAGGTATCCTTTTTCAAACACGCAAGTTCAATTGAATAAGTGGCTTGCGGTTAGATTTGAAGTGGTTTTTCGACAGAATGCATCCGTACCTTGTTAGCTCACATAACATGAAAGGAGGAAAGTCTATTGCCGTGGGAATTCGGTCAATTGACGTGAGAACTAGGTGAACTTGGTATCTCACAAGAAAGCCTTTCAATTAAGTGGGCTAACTCTCGAACGGAGACTGCTTCCCCTTTATACCCCTATCCCCAGGCCCAGTACCCCCTTATACCCTCTGCCCCAGTACCCGTGATAACCCACTCCCCAGGCCCAGTACCCTGTAATACCCCCAGGTCCAGTACCCAGTTATACCCACCTCCCCAGACCCCTACCCTGAAGAAGTAGCACTTTCTAGCTACGAAACGCGTAGGATTAACATATGCTGTATTAGTAGCCTTTTTACGGTATTTTA
Organism: Ascaphus truei; assembly: GCF_040206685.1. Lineage (NCBI taxonomy): Eukaryota > Metazoa > Chordata > Amphibia > Anura > Ascaphidae > Ascaphus > Ascaphus truei. The sequence continues at coordinate 338,895,087 of NC_134484.1, forward strand.
TTTGTATATGTATCCATGCATTTGCTGCCACCTTTCCGAGATGCCGCTCGGGTGTCTGTACTGCTAGTCACGCCCCCCCATGTGACGTAATTGTGTTCCTGGGTGTATCGCAATCATTTTTTCTCTACACGAATGGAGTAGCACAACGTTATATATGTGCTGTAGAGACTGATTCACATTGACCACACACATACAGTAATGTGTCTGCCACAGCCGAGGATTTTTACATCAGCCCAACATATGGTGACCGAATACTGATGACAACAAGGAGGTGCTTCCCCCACGAGACTCCCAACCGATTTGGATGTCCTGTGTAAGCTGCCATTACCTTGAGAGGCCCAGACGCTATCTGGAGATCGTAGAGGAATACTTACCAGAGGGACCCTCATCCATCACCCATTCTGATGCCAGCTGTGTGGTAACTTCGTGTATTGTACACGTAAATGCGATTGATCTATAATTTTTATGTACGCAGAATACTTACCCTATTTTTTTACACTAAAATGTTTTAATATACTTCACTATTTGCGTTTTGCGCTGTTTTTTGTCTTTTTTACACCATACACTGGCCCGGTACCCCGTGATACACCCCTCTTCTTGTTCAGTACCCCGTTATACCCAGTCCCAGTATCCAGTTATACCTCCTCTTTGTCAGCCTCCTCCTCATCTTCTTTATCCTCCCACACTATTGATGGCATATAGTGCCCTAAGGAGCTGGAACTGGAGCTCTCAGGGTACCACGCTGACAGGCCGAACGGCTCCACCTCCGTGTGCTCCCCAACCTGCAGGAGACATAACGTCTGTGTAACCAGGACAGTGATACTCTGTATCGCAAGAGCTCGTTGTCATTTATTCCCCACTCCTCAGGCCCAGTACCCATTATACCCCCCTCCCCAGGCCCAGTACCCCTTTATACCCCCAGGCCCAGAAACCTGTTATACCCCCAAGCCCTGGCCCAATACCCCGTTATACCCCCAGGCCAAGTTCCCCATTATACCCCCCAGACCCAGTAGCCTGTTATCCCCCCCTCCCCAGGCCCAGTACCCCATGCTACCACCCTCCCCAGGCCCAGTACCCCGTTATAAATGAGGCCCAGTACCCCGTTATATCCCCCTTCCCCAGGCCCAGTACCCCGTTATACCCACCTCCCCAGGCCCAGTACCATTTAAACCCACCTCCCCAGGCCCAGCACACCTTTATACCCCCTCCCAGGACCAGTACCCTGTTATACCCCCTCCCCAGGCACAGTACCCAGTTATACTCCTTTCCCCAAACCCAGTACCCCATTATACCCCCCTCCCCAGGCCCAGTACCCCATTATACCCCCTCCCCATGCCAAGTACCCCGTTATACCGTAACGTACTATTCCATAAATAGTGTCCTGTACAACAGCTAAAAGTACTGTATGTGCAGCTGATTCACAGCTCAGTGATTCCCATTCACCTGTAAAGTGCTACTTCCACCTTCCTGTCGAGGGGTATTCTCCGCCCATGCCTGTGATACAGAGGATAGTAATGTGAGCACATGTATTCCTCACTCATAAGCATGTCCTTGCACTGTATGGGAGGTTTGACAGTTAAACCAATTGTCCACAGCACTCAAACAGCAACAATCTTCAACGCAAAGTTGCGTCGCAATGTTAGCAACTTTTCGGAGTAATAGACCCCTTCAAGGCCCGTTTCCATGTCACACTAATGGACAGTGGTACTTCCCTTTAATTAATCCTATCTAAGGAACCTGAATGGTCCATTTGACTCTCCCTTGCAGTCACATATAGGGGCCTATGCTAGTAGCCTTCATAAAGCAACTTGCTGGTTCTATTACGCTTATGCAGAACCGCGTTCATTTGAGGTCCGGGACCCCCTGCTTCCTGAGATACAGGCCCCGTTATAGGGTGCATGTATCTCCTATGCATTTAAATGTCTCGTGTCACATGACCGGATTACATGATCGTGTCACATAACGGGGCCTGTATCTCAGGCAGCATGTCAACGCGGACCTCAAGTCAACGCGGTTCTGCTCCGGAGACCTCCTGCTCATGCACACTAGTATTAAATTTTTTATTAAAACAGCTTCATTTCCTTAGTGGCTGGTTGCAAAGGAAATGAAGGGATTCAACCTCAATAGCCTGTTTATTTGGGGCAGAGGGGGTGGATGAAGGGGGTAGTAGTCCCAGAGAGGGTAAATAGGCCTACCTGGAAGGTTGCGGGAGGAGTTAACCTGCGGAACCGCTATGGTAATGAAGGGGTTAACCAGTGCTGCTAGCACCCGCTAGGCCTAAACATCCATCCTTCGGGCAACTACCCCTTCATCTAATCCCTCTACCCACAATAAACAAAAACACACAACAACCCTACTACCCACCTCCTCTACCTCCAACAACCCCCCCCCCCACAGCCCCCAACACATACAGCACAGTAATGGGCAAAATTACTATTACCGAGATATGGATAATAGTGCATTTGCCCATTCTAAAACCAAAAATTAGCGTCATGACGTCACGTAGCATCCGGTTGCCATGGCAACACGGTGTCATTTGATGCCGCACAGCCATGTTCACTGCAATTGGAGGGGGAATTGCAGAAAAATAACGGACAATGCCGGAGTTGCCGCCACCGCACCACACCGCCACCCGCGATTGACAACCTGTAGCCCGGAGGTAAGGGCCCAAAACCCGGAGTCTCCGGGTCAAACCCGGAGAGATGGAACCCTGGCTATTATCCATATCTGGATAATAGTTATTTTGCCCATTACTGTCTGTATGTGTTGGGGGGGGGGGGTTGTTGGGGGTAGAGGAGGTGGGTAGCAGGGTTGTTGTGTTTATTTTTCTTAATTGTGGGTAGAGGGATTGGGTGAAGGGGGTAGTAGCCCCAAGGATGGATGTTTAGGTCTACCGGGTGGTATCAGGAGGGGTTAACCCCTTCATTACTTTAGCGATATTAACCACTAAGGTAATGAAGGGGCTGACTCCACCTACAACCTCCCGCAAGGCCTAAACACCCACCAAGGGCCAAACACCACCTTCACCCACCCCCGCTACCCACAATAAACCTGGCACTGGTAGTTAACCCCTTCATTGTCTTAGCGGTTAGCCGCTAAGGTAATGAAGTTGCCTGTACAGTAAATGCATTTTTCATTAATCTGATTCATGCCGGGGGCCTCCTACGGTGCTGATATTACTGTGTATTAGCTCCCGAGACCCCCGGCATCGATCCGATGAGGAAAAATTCTCCCTCTCTCACCGCCGCCTCAGAAACTTCTTGGCAGCTTCACGACAACTTTTTTTGGCGAGAAGATTTTGGGAGTAAATCGCCATTCTAGAGCCTCGATGTGCCTCGGGCTACTAGAATTGCACCAGTTTGAAAACTGGCGATAAGTGGCTTATCGCCGCTCACTTGTTGATTTGTTTTTGACGGCTGAAAAAATTGGCGATTCAACCCACTTATCAACACTTACTGAATTGCTGTAGGCATTTTTGGCAGATAACAGCTAAAAAGCCTCGATAAGTGGGTTATGAAGGCTACTAGCATAGGCCCCATAATCTCCTATAGTCAGTAGCAGCACACCTCCCGGAGGTCACATGGGAACGGGCCTTGAAGGAGTCTATTACTCCGAAGCATTGCCCCCCTATTATAATCACTGATTGCTGTTTGTGTTTCCATAGTTGTATAGTGTTTTCTCCCTGTGTTAGTCCTGCACTCCTCATTATGTTTCTGTACCATTTATTGGTGATTTGCTGTATAATACATCTTTTCTTTGCATCTTTCTCTTCATGTTCTGGCATTTAGGTGGTGGATGTGCACTGCATTTCTGTTGGTATATCTTATGGCTTTCAGCTAACTTATAGCAGGGGTGTGCAAACTGGGGGGCGCTAGGTTTTCCTGATGGGCGGTTGCAGAGGCCTCACGCTCTCCCCCAAGGCATTTAAATGAAATGCCGGGGATCGCGTGAGGCCAAAGTAACTCACTTACCAGGATGCAGATGCATGGTGTGACAAGTTGCTATGCAACGTCACGTCACATGACCCGTCACCATGGCAACACAGCGTCTCACGGGATGTCACATGACCTGGCAGCATCATTTGACACTAGAAAATGAGATAGGGGGACCTAGCAGGGGGGGCAGCTACAATAGTTTTCACACCCCTTCCTTATAGTATACTGCAATTTATTTTAGTGTTCCTTTAGCCCGCCTCATCAGTATGCTCCTGTATGCTCTGGGTAATCACACTTGCAGCAGTTAGGCTCATTATAGCTTGTTCTTCTGTGTATAACTTACACTTATAACTATGCTGTGAGTGGTGTACTATAGATTGTGTACTGATAGCTATCGGTGTGCATTTTGGGCACTTGATAATGCATTAAGGTTGTTAGTACAGATTGTATACTGGGTGTGTTGTACTTTGCACCTGTTATCATTGTACAGCTTTATTCTAGATGTGTTGTTTATTAAACTCTTAGCATTTAGAATAATAGTATTTCTTTATTTTGGGGGTCTTAGTTACCCCAGTGAGATTGTTACTGTTTGAGTGCTGTGGACAATTAGTTTAATTCTATATATTGCTGGAGGAATTAGGGATTCCTCATGTACACTGGCACCGATTCACCTCTTTAAGATTCTTTGTTACTTGCCAAGAGGGTAGGGCTGTTTGTTTTTGTATATATATGTTAGGTTTGAGGGTGTTCATCTAAAAATCCGTGGGCCTACACAGAAAAACCATTATGATGGAAACATACTCACTACAAACTGTAGCGTTATATGTGCTATACAGAAGGGGTACGTGTGTAGTGAGAATGAAGGAGCATGTGTCTTTATATAACCCTTAGTGTGTGTATCTGAGGGAGTGTGTGCTACTGTCTAATAGTTACTGTTTTTGTAAATCATAACGAGAAGTGTGATTGTGTGTTTATATATATTTCTTGTGGTGTCTTTGTGCTTCTACAAGAGTTTCAATCTGTGGCATTTTAGTGTGATTGTGTGTGAATATAACTGATTGTGCGTTTGTATTTTTGGAGCAGGAACCTGTTAATTCTGTCTGTGTGTGTGTAAGTGGGAGAGAGTGTGCGTGTGTAAGTGGGAGAGTGTGTGCGTGTGCGTGTGCGTGTGTGTGTGTATGTATACAGGACCGAAACTCAGTGCTGATATTGTCTCTCATGCTGTGCCAATATATTCTCTCTGTGTGTGTATGCTTTTATGTGTGTATACTGCGTCCCCCCTGGCCTCTCCCCCCCTCTGGCAGCAGGGCTGACGTGGCAGGGGGAAGGGCCAGGGAGGTTAGAAATAGACAGAGGCAGGGGCACGTGGTCAGTCTGCACCCGGGCATGAGGTTCCCGCCCACTCTGCCCTTTAATGTGAATACCGTTAAATATGTTGGTTGTACGTGTTTAAAATAAAAAAAGTAATAAATAAATAACTAGAATTTATACTGAGTTTGTGTTAGTAACTCCCTTAACTTCTCCGACAGCTGTTGAGTTCCCCTTTGGCGCTTAACGTGTTAGAAACACATGTCACTATTTCTCTGCATTAATTTGCAGGTCATTGGAAGAGTTGCACAGTGACAGCAATTTGTACACTCACCATCTTCCCCCGAGCCGGCTCCTGGCTGAATACCGCCGGCTCCTCCTTTTCAGCCATTGTTTGCTCCTCCTGGCTGAATTGCGGCTGCGGTCTTATCCCCTCTCTGCCTCCGATCTGTATGAAGGACAATGCTTTTTGAGATATTCTGGACCTTTCCAGCTCCCCAATCGGACGCTTCCTCTCCCTGACCTTGCAGCGCACAGTATTACCTGCTATGATGCCTCTCAGTATACCATGGTAACTCATTCTGAACATACATGTGTCCTTTCTACATGTTACTCAGCTCGTATGACCAGGGCCACAGACAGGTTTCCTGGGGCCCAGGACTAGAGCTTCCACCGGGCCCCCCCACCCACGTGTCTGCGACCTTGCGAGAACCCCCTCCCCCCGTTTTCTCTTACACTTCCCCCTTCTCACACACCACCTCGCTCTCACCCCCCTCTTACACTCCCACTGTCACTCTTTCCTTTTCATACCCCCAGGCCCAGTACCCCATTACACCCACCTCCCCAGACCCAGTACCCTGTCATATCCCCAAGCCCAGTTCCCCATTATACCCCTATCCCAAAGCCCAGTACCCCCTTATACCCCCTGCCCAGAACCCATGATACCCCCCTCCCCAGGCCCAGTACCCCGTTATACCCCCCTGCCAAGACTCAGTACCCTGTAATACCCCAAAATCCAGTACCCAGTTATACCCACCTCCCCAGATCCAGTACCAGTTATACCCCATACACTGGCCCAGTACCCCGTGATACACCCCTCTCTTGGTTCAGTACCCCGTTATACCCAGTCCCAGTACCCAGTTATACCTCCTCTTTGTCAGCCTCCTCACACTTCTCATCTTCTTCATCCTCCCACACTATTGAGCTGGAACTGGAGCTCTCAGGGTACCAAGCTGACAGGCCAATCGGCTTCACCTCCGTGCGCTCCCCGACCTGTAGGAGACATAACATGTGTGTAACCAGGACAGTGATACTCTGTATCGCAAGAGCTCCTGTGACACTTATACCCCACTCCTTCGGCCAAGTACCCCGTTATACCCCAGGTCTAGTACCCTGTTATTCCCCCTCCCCAGGCCCAGTACCCCATTATAAATGAGGCTCAGTACCCCGTTATACCCCCCTTCCCCAGGCCCAGTAACCCGTTATACCCCTTTTCCCAGGCCCAGTACCCCGTAATCCCCCCTCCCCAGGTCCAGTACCCCGTTATACCCCCTCCCCAGGCCAAGTAACTCGTTATACCACTTTTCCCAGGCCCAGTACCCCGTAATCCCCCCTCCCCAGGTCCAGTACCCCGTTATACCCCCTCCCCAGGCCAAGTACCCTGTTATACCGTAACATACTATTCTATAAATAGTATCCTGTACAACAGCTAAAAGTACTATATGTGCGGCTGATTCACAGCTCAGTGATTCCCATTTACCTGTAAAGTGCTACTTCCACGTTTCTGTTGAGGGGTATTCTCCGCCCATGCCTGTGATACAGAGGATAGTAATGTGAGCACATGTATTCCTCACTCATAAGCATGTCCTGGTGCTGTATGGGAGGTTTGACGGTTAAACCAATTGTCCACACCACTCAAACAGTAACAATCTTTGCAACGCAACGTTGCTTCGTAATGTTAGCAACGTTTCGGAGTAATAGACCCCTTCAAGGCCCGTTTCAAGGCCCGTTTCCATGTCACACTAATGGACAGTGGTACTTCCCTTTAATTAATCCTATCTAAGGAACCTGAATGGTCCGTTTGACTCTCCCTTGCAGTCACATATAGGGGCCTATGCTAGTAGCCTTCATAAAGCAACTCGCTTGTTCTATTACGCCGGAGCAGAACCGCGTTCATTTGAGGTCCGGGACCCCCTGCTTCCTGAGATACAGGCCCCGTTATAGGGGGCATGTATCACCTATGCATTTAAATGTCTCGTGTCACATGACCATGGGATTTAAATGCATAGGAGATACCGGCACCCCATAACGGGGCCTGTATCTCAGGCAGCAGGGGTTTCCGGAGCTCAAGTCAACGCAGTTCTGCTCCGGAGACCTCCTGCTCACGTGCACTAGTATTACATTTTTTATTAAAACAGCTTCATTTCCTTAGTGGCTAGCTGCAAAGGAAATGAAGGAATTCAACCTCAATAGCCGGTTTATTGAGGGCAGACGGGGTGGATGAAGGGGGTAGTAGCCCCAGGGAGGGTAATTAAGCCTGCCTGGAAGGTTGCGGGAGGAGTTAACTTGCGGAACCGCTATGGTAATGAAGGGGTTAACCAGTGCTGCTAGCACCCGCTAGGCCTAAACATCCATTCTTGGGGGAACTACCCCCTTCATCTAATCCCTCTACCCACAATAAAGAAAAACACACAACAACCCTACTACCCACCTCCTCTACCCCCAACAACCCCCCCCCCCCCACCCTCAACACATACAGCACAGTAATGGGCAAAATTACTATTATCGAGATATGGATAATAGTGCATTTGCCCATTCTGTGTGTAAGTGTGAGAGTGTGTGTGTGCGTGTGTGTATGTGTGAGTGGGCGAGTGTGGGTGCACACGTGCAAGGAAGAGAGTGTGAGCAGGATAAGGAGTGTAAGGGGAGAGTGTGTGGGGGAGAAGGAGCATAAGGGGGAGAGTGTAAGGGGGATAAGGAGTGAAAGGGGGAGTGTGTATGGGGGAGAGGCAGCTTAAGGAGGAAGAGGGGGAGAGTATGAGGGGGAGAAGGTGAGTGAGAAGGAGCGAGAGGGGGAGAAGGAGTGCAAGGGGAGAAGGAGCGTAAGGGGGAGAAGGAGCTTAAAGGGGAGAGTGTGAGAGGGAGAAGGAGCGTAAGGGGGATAGTGTGTGGGGGAGAGGGAGCGTAAGGAGGGAGAGGGCGAGAGTGTGAGAAGGAGCGTGAGGGGGAGAAGGGGAGTAAGGGGGAGAGTGTGTGGGGGAGAGGGAGTGTAAGGAGGGAGAGTGTGAGGGGAAGAGGGAGCGTAAGGTGTGAAGTGAGGGGGGAGAGAGACGCGGCAACAGAGGGGGCGAGGGTTGGTGTTCCCAAGTATTTCAAATTCACTTGTGAGCACATTCACATGTCTTAGACAGGTCTGCAACCCCTGCCTTTCAACCATTATCACCTAGCATACAGTGCTTCCACCGCAGCAAGGGATTCTGGGAAATAACATGCAAATGAGCATATATATATAGAAAAGAGAAGACAGTTGGCACACTACTGACCAGGCAAAAACCGATGCTTATCCCATATGAATAGAACAAAAAGTATATTTACTAGATTGGGGTCCAGCAAAAAAAGAGACAGCACACTGCATTTAGTCTTCAGACAAAAAACTGTATTGAATCACAGGGCACGTCAACCAACGTTTCGGTCACCCAGAGGGACAACCCTGATGAAGGTCCCTCTGGGTGACCGAAACGTTGGTTGCAGTGCCCTGTGATTCAATACAGTTTTTTGCCTGAAGGCTACATTCAGTGTGCTGTCTCTTTTTTTGCTGGACCCCAATCTGGTAAATATATATATATATATATATATATATATATATATATATATATATATAAAAGTTAAAGAAAAAGCGCCCGATCCTTGTGTAAAATCAGATATAAAAGGGTTAATATTCCATGGACAGACAAATGCACACTCACACTTTGTCAATAAAATAAAGGCATGTTATGGGACCAGCCCATGCACCAGATGGACGTGAGACTTCACAGCCGTCCTCCGTTTGAATGCGGTTGAAATCACTGCAAATGGATGTTGCTGCTGCTGTAGTCACCGAAAAGATCTTTTTCCTTCAAACCGGAACGCCTCTGGTCAGTACGGCCGCCATTAACCTCTCACCAATGAGGGACCAGGGAAATCCTTCACTGACATCCTCACTCTGGTGTCTGGACTGCTCGACCACCGTAGTTCCTATGCCACGTGACCCTACGCGTTTCATCCGTCTCAGCGGATTTCATCAGGGGATGAACCCCAATTGAATTGAATCACCATAAAGAACATTGGTGTCAGGGAACAGAAATTAGCCAAGTCTTCTTCGGGGATAAAGAACAACCAACTACAGACTTCTGTATACCGCAAACCTACAGACAGAGCCAGCTATTTGAGGGACAACAGCTTCCACCCGACACACACCAAACATGCAACCATCTACAGTCAAGCCATACGCTACAACCGGATACGCTCCGACACAGCAGACAGAGACCAGCGGATTAAAGCCTTGAGATCAGATTTTATAAACCATGGATATAACCACAGCATTGTAGACCAGCAAATTCACAAAGCCACCAGAATACCAAGAAGTGATCTCCTTGAATACAAACAGAAGGAGACAAGCGACAGGGTACCTTTGGTGGTCACATATAACCCACACCTAGGAGCCCTACGCAAGATCGCCAGGGAACTACAACCCATCCTCCAGGAAGATACAAGACTGCAACAGGTCTTCCCTGAAGCAACCTTATTATCATACAGACAACCTCATAATCTCAAGAATATTATGGTGAGGAGTAAAGTATTCAGCAGTACAACTGAATGCGGGATGAAACCATGCCAGGACCCAAGATGCAAAACCTGCGCAATGCTCTACACAGCGGACACAATACAAATACCACACAGGAATCGGGAATACAAAATCAGAGGAAGGTTCACCTGTTCCTCCAGCAATGTCGTGTACCTCATCATGTGCATGAAATGCCCAGGGGGCTGCTACTACATAGGTGAGACGGGGAAGGGGCTAAACAAGAGAATGAACCTGCATCGCCACAGCATCACACGCGGAACAAGAGACAGTCCTGTCGGCGGACATTTCTCTGACTCTGGCCATAAGATGAACGATCTGAGGGTTGCCATACTGAAAGGTAATCTTAAAACACCGAAAGAGAGACGGTTGCATGAATACAAATTTATGCAACTGTTCGGGACACTTAACGATGGCCTAAACAGAGATCGAAATTTTATGAGTCATTACTGACACAAGTGAACTCTCTTCCGATGAGTGCTAAAGACCATGTCTGCACATACTGTGCTATATGTATGCACACACAGCTGTCTCTCACACATACTAATACTCCTTGTTTTTCCATCCCTATACACCAATAGAGACCACATAGTATCCACACACACTTTTAGTTATGCTACTATCTCTCACATTTCCACACCTACCCACACCATTTATATTAACTCCCACTCCACACACCACTTTTGTAAAGCACTGTATACACTGTGGGCTCTCCATTCATTTATATTCACACAGATACACACACACACACTCTTACATCACTTACTTTCAGGAACCATTTAACACCTCTAGCCATAAATGTCATCCACACCGGGGGAAGGACAAGCACAGATAACATTCCAAGAGGCACTGTTTTTAAGTATACCATTTGCTTGCTTCATTCATTGTAACATCGCCGGAAGAAGAGATCAGTGTATCTCGAAAGCTCGCACAAATAAAAGCATTTTGTTAGCCACAGAACGGTATCATCTATTTATTTTTTGATTATTGAAGCTTGGCTAACACGGTACTGATACCTCTATATATATATATATATATATATATATATAACCATCCAGCAGGGCAGCGGAACAGCAAAGAGAGGCAGCACTCAGAGGTAAGTGTACAAAGAATTGTATTGTAACAGACACAAAAATCCACTTTTTCGATCCCACAGAGGATTTTCTTCCTGGGATGCGCCTGTCCCTGCTGTTCCACTGTCCTGCTGGATGGTAACGTACTCTTTACATTATTTATGGGACTAGCACCAGGCTTATTTGAATTACAATGTTGGAGTGCTTGCTGTTTTCCTTACCCATATTATATATATATTTATATTTCCATTTGCTATATGCTTTGCTGTGGAGGGTTTTGTCACTTTTTTTTACCCACCATAACTTAACTAAGTATATATATATATATATATATATATATATATATATATATATATATATATATATTTTTTTTTTTTTTTTTTAAATATATATATACACACATACAGATGCACGCGGACGCACAGATACGCAAACAATCAAATACACACAGACACACACACAGGCATACAGTCATGCAAACAGATACACATACACACACATACTGTACAGAAATATATATATATACACACATACACAGACATACACACAGTAACACATACACACCTACATTTTTAGGATTGTAGCAGTGAGAGACGGAGCAGACACAGAGATACAGTGTCACATGAAAACAAACACACAAGATACACTCAAAAGGAATATGAAAAGTGACAGATCTAGTATAACAAGTGACAGACATACGCAGGATTAATAAGAAAAGAGACAGTCGGATACACACAGAGAAGTGATCATATGGATAACCTGTATCGGTGACAGACTTCAGGAGAAGTTCCAATAAAAGCCAGACAAACACTCCGGGTAACAACGTTTTATTTAAACACCTGAAATCTTGACCCTCCGCCTGCAGTTTGGGAAAGGCAGAGGTTTTGGGATCTGTCTGTGTGGGGTTTGCTGTGTCTGGGAAGACCCCTAAATGTTCCTTTGTGTGACCCCTAAATGTTCTCTCTGTGTCTGGGAAGACCCCTAAATGTTCCCCAGTGTCTGTGAAGACCCCTAAATGTTTCCCAGTGTCTGTGAAGAACCCTAAATGTTCCCCAGTGTCTGTGAAGACCCCTAAATGTTCCCCAGTGTTGCTCACTTCAAAATAACCCAGAAAAGTAGCCTTGAGCCCTCGGTGACAGGGCGCTATGCCCAGAGGGACTAGGCTCCCCTTACCTGTGAGTGTGGACTGCGTCCCCCCTGGCCTCTCCCCCCCTCTGGCAGCAGGGCTGACGTGGCAGGGGGAAGGGCCAGGGAGGTTAGAAATAGACAGAGGCAGGGGCACGGGGTCAGTCTGCACCCGGGCATGAGATTCCGCCCACTCTGCCCTTTAATGTGAATACTGTTACATATGTTGGTTGTACGTGTTTAAAATAAAAAAAGGAATAAATAAATAAATAACTAGAATTTATACTGAGTTTGTGTTAGTAACTCCCTTAACTTCTCCGACAGCTGTTGAGTTCCCCTTTGGTGCTTAACGTGTTAGAAACACGTGTCACTATTTCTCTGCATTAATTTGCAGGTCATTGGAAGAGTTGCACAGTGACAGCAATTTGTACACTCACCATCTTCACCCGAGGTGGCTCCTCCTTTTCAGCCATTGTTTGCTCCTCCTGGCTGAATTGCGGCTGCGGTCTTATCCCCTCTCTGCCTCCGATCTGTATAAAGGACAATGCTTTTAGAGATATTCTGGGCCCTTCCAACTCCCCAATCGGACCCTTCCTCTCCCTGACCTTGCAGCGCACAGTATTACCTGCTATGATGCCTCTCAGCATACCATGGTAACTCATTCTGAACATACATGTGTCCTTTCTACATGTTACTAAGCTCGTATGACCAGAGCCACAGACAGGTTTCCTGGGGCCCAGGACTAGAGCTTCCACCGGGGCCCCCCACCCACGTGTCTGCGACCTTGCGAGAACCCCCTCCCCCCGTTTTCTCTTACACTGCCCCCTTCTCACACACCACTTCGCTCTCAACCCCCTCTTACACTCCCACTGTCACTCTTTCCTTTTCATACCCCCAGGCCCAGTACCCCATTACACCCACCTCCTCAGACCCAGTACCCTGTCATACCCCCAAGCCCAGTTCCCCATTATACCCCTATCCCAAAGCCCAGTACCCCCTTATACCACCTGCCCCAGAACCCATGATACCCCCCTCCCCAGGCCCAGTACCCCGTTATACCCCCCTGCCAAGACTCAGTACCCTGTAATACCCCCAGATCCAGTACCCAGTTATACCCACCTCCCCAGATCCAGTACCAGTTATACCCCATACACTGGCCCAGTACCCCGTGACACACCCCTCTCTCAGTTCAGTACCCCGTTATACCCAGTCCCAGTACCCAGTTATACCTCCTCTTTGTCAGCCTCCTCACACTTCTCATCTTCTTCATCCTCCCACACTATTGAGCTGGAACTGGAGCTCTCAGGGTACCAAGCTGACAGGCCAAACGGCTTCACCTCCGTGCGCTCCCCGACCTGCAGGAGACATAACGTGTGTGTAACCAGGACAGTGATACTCTGTATCGCAAGAGCTCCTGTGACACATACCCCAGTCCTCAGGCCAAGTACCCCGTTATACCCCAGGTCCAGTACCCCATTATAAATGAGGCCCAGTACCCCATTATACCCCCCTTCCCCAGGCCCAGTAACCCGTTATACCCCTTTTCCCAGGCCCAGTACCCCGTAATAACCCCTCCCCAGGTCCAGTACCCCGTTATACCCCCTCCCCAAGCCAAGTACCCAGTCACATATAGGGGCCTATGCTAGTAGCCTTCATAAAGCAACTCGCTTGTTCTATTACGCCGGAGCAGAACCGCGTTCATTTGAGGTCCGGGACCCCCCGCTTCCTGAGATACAGGCCCCGTTATAGGGTGCATGTATCACCTATGCATTTAAATATCTCGTGTCACATGACTATGGGATTTAAATGCATAGGAGATACCGGCACCCCATAACGGGGCCTGTATCTCAGGCAGCATGGGTTCCCGGACCTCAAGTCAACGCAGTTCTGCTCCGGAGACCTCCTGCTCACGTGCACTAGTATTACATTTTTTATTAAAACAGCTTCATTTCCTTAGTGGCTAGCCGCTAATGCAATGAAGGAATTCAACCTCAATAGCCAGTTTATTGAGGGCAGAGGGGGTGGATGAAGGGGGTAGTAGCCCCAGGGAGGGTAATTAAGCCTGCCTGGAAGGTTGCGGAAGGAGTTAACTTGCGGAACCGCTATGGTAATGAAGGGGTTAACCAGTGCTGCTAGCACCCGGTAGGCCTAAACATCTATCCTTGGGGGAACTACCCCCTTCACCCAATCCCTCTACCCACAATAAAGAAAAACACACAACAACTCTACTACCCACCTCCTCTACCTCCAACAACACCCCCCCCCCACCCTCAACACATACAGTACAATAATGGGCAAAATTACTATTATCGAGATATGAATAATAGTGTATTTGCCCATTAGGGTGTTAGTGTGAGAGTGTGTGTGTGTGTGCGTGTGTGTATGTGTAATTGGGCGAGTGTGGGTGCATGCGCGCAAGGAGGAGAGTGAGGGGGAGAAGGAGCGTAAGGGGGATAGTGGAGCGTAAGGCGGAGTGTGAGGGCGAGAAGGAGTGTGAGGGGGAGAAGGAGTGTAAGGGGGAGAGTGAGGGGGAGATGGAGCGAAAGGGGGAAAGTCTGAGGGGGAGAAGTAGCGTGGGGGGGAGAGTGTGAGGGGAGAAGGAGCGTAGGGGGGAGAGAGTGAGGGGAGAAGGAGCGAAAGTGGGAGAGTGTGAGGGGGATAAGTATTGTAATGGGGAGAGTGTGAGGGGGAGAAGGAGCGTGAAGGGGAGAAGGAGCGTAAGGGGGAGAAGGAGCGTAGGGGGGAGAAGGAGCGTAAGGGGGAGAAGGAGAGTAAGGGGGTGAAGGAGAGTAAGGGGGTGAAGGAGAGTAAGGGGAGAAGGAGCGTAAGGGGGTGAAGGAGCGTAAGGGGGAGAGTGTGAGGGGGAGAGTGTGAGGGGGAGAAGGAGCGTAAGGGGGAGAAGGAACGTAAGGGGGTGAAGGAGAGTAAGGGGGTGAAGGAGAGTAAGGGGGAGAAGGAGCGTGAGGGGGAGAAGGAGCGTAAGGGAGAGACTGTGAAGGGGACATGGAGCGTAATGGGGAGAGTGTGAGGGGAGAGAAGGAGCGAAAGGGGGAGAGTGTGAAGGGGGAGAATGTGAGGGGGAGAAGGAGCGTACAGGGAAGAGTGTGAGGGGGGAGAAGGAGCGAAAGGGGGAGAGTGTGAAGGGGAGAATGTGATAAGGAGGAGAGCGTGAGGGGGTACAGGAGCGTAAGGGGGAGAGTGTGAGGGGGGAGAAGGATTGTAAAAGGAGAGCGTGAGGGGGAGAAGGAGCGTAAGGGGGAGAGCATGAGGGGGTAAAGGAGCGTAAGGGGGAGAGCGTGAGGGGAAGAAGGAGCGTAAGGGGGAGAGTGTGAGGGGAATAAGGAGCGAAAGGGGGAGAGTGTGAGGGGAAGAAGGAGTGTAAGGAGGAGAACGTGAGGGGGTACAGGAGCGTAAGGGGGAGAGTGTGAGGGGGAGAAGGAGCGTAAGGGGGAGAAGGAGCGTAAGGGGGAGAGTGTGAGGGGAGAGTGTGAGGGGGAGAAGGGGCACAAGGGGGAGAAGGAGCGTAAGGGGGAGAGTGTGAGGGGGAGAGTGTGAGGGGGAGAGTGTGAGGGGAAGAAAGAGCGTAAGGGGGAGAAGGAGCGTAAGGGGGAGAGTGTGAGGGGGAGAATGTGAGGGGAAGAAGGAGCGTAAGGGGGAGAGTGAGGTGGAGAAGGAGCGTAAGGGGAGAGTGTGAGGGGGGAGAACGAGCGTAAAGGGGAGAGTGTGAGGGGGAGAAGGTTCATAAGGGGGAGATTGTGAGGGAGAGAAGGAGCATAAGGGGGAGAGTGTGAGGGGGAGAAGGAGCGTTAGGGGGAGAGTGTGAGTGGGAGAAGGACTGTAAGGGGGAGAAGGAGCCTAAGGGGAGAGTGTGAGGGAGAGAAGGAGCGTAAGGGGGAGAGTGAGGGAGAGAAGGAGCGTAAGGGGGAAGAGTGAGGGGGAGAAGGAGTGTAAGGGAGAGAGTGAAGGGGAGAAGGAGCGTACAGGGGAGAGTGTGAGGAGTGTAAGGGGGAGATGAAGTGTAAGGGGAGAGTGTGAGGGGGAGAAGGAGCGTAAGGGGAGAGTGTGAGGGGGAGAATGAGTGTAAGGGGGAGAGTGTGAGGGGGAGATGGAGCGTAAGAGGGGAGCGGGAGGGGGAGAAGAAGCATAAGGGGGAGAAGGAGTGTACAGGGGAGAGTGTGAGGAGCGTAAGGGGGAGAATGTGAGGGGGAGAAGGAGTGTAAGGGGAGAGTCTGAGGGTGAGAAGGAGTGTAAGGGGAGAGTGTGAGGAGGAGAAGGAGCATAAGGGGGATAGTGTGAGGGGGAGAATGAGCCTAAGGGGGAGAGTGTGAGGGGGAGAAGGAGCGTAAGGGGGTGATTGTGAGGGAGAGAAGGAGCATAAGGGGGATAGTGTGAGGGGGAGAATGAGCGTAAGGGGGAGAGTGTGAGGGGGAGAAGGAGCGTAAGGGGGAGATTGTGAGGGAGAGAAGGAGCATAAGGGGGAGAGTGTGAGGGGGAGAAGGAGCATAAGGGGGAGATTGTGAGGGGTAGAAGGAGCATAAGGGGGAGAGTGTGAGGGGAAGGAGCGTAAGGGGAGAGCATGAGGGGGTAAAGGAGCGTAAGGGGGAGAGTGTGAGGGGGAGAAGTAGCATAAGGGATAGAGAGTGTGAGGGGGAGAATTAGCGTAAGGGGGAGAGTGTGAGGGGGAGAATGAGCATAAGGGGGAGAGTGTGAGGGGGAGAATGAGCGTAAGGGGGAGAGTGTGAGGGGGAGAAGGAGTGTAAGGGGAAGAGTGTGAGGGGGAGAAGGATCATAAGGGGGAGATTGTGAGGGGGGAGAAGGTGCGTAAGGGAGAGAGTGTGAGGGAGAGAAGGATCATAAGGTGTAGAGTGTGAGGGAGAGAAGGGGCATAAGGGGGAGAGTGTGAGGGGGAGAAGGAGCGTTAGGGGGAGAGTGTAAGGGGGAGAGTGTGAGGGGAAGAAGGAGCATAAGGGAGAGAGCATGAGGGGGGAGAAGGAGTGTGAGGGGGATAGTGTGAGGGGGAGAAGGCGCGTAAGGGGGAGAGTGTGAGGGGCAGAAGGAGCATAAGGGGGAGAGTGTGAGGGGAAGGAGCGTAAGGGGAGAGCGTGAGGGGGTAAAGGAGCGTAAGGGGGATAGTGTGAAGGGGAGAAGGTTCATAAGGGGAAGATTGTGAGGGGTAAAGGAGCGTAAGGGGGAGAGTGTGAGGGAGAGGAGTATAAGGGGGAGAGTATGAGAGGGAGAAGGAGCATAAGAGGGAGAGTGAGGGGGAGAAGGAGCGTAAGGGGGAGAGTGTGAGGGGGAGAAGGAGCGTAAGGGAGAGAGTGTGAGGGGGAGAAGGAGCATAAGGGGGAGATTGTGAGGGTGAGAAGGAGCATAAGGTGTAGAGTGTGAGGTAGAGAAGGAGCATAAGGGGGAGAGTGTGAGGGGGAGAAGGAGAGTGAGGGGAGAGTGAGAGGGGAAAAAGGATCGTAAGAGGAGAGCGTAAGGGGGAGAGGGTGAGGGGAGAAGGAGCGTAAGGGGGAGAGTGTGAGGGGGAGAGTGTGAGGGGGAGAAGGCGCGTAAGGGGGAGATTGTGAGGGGGAGAAGGAGCATAAGGGGGAGAGTGTGAGGGAGAGAATTAGCGTAAGGGGGAGAGTGTAAGGGGGAGAGTGTGAGGGGGAGAATGAGCGTAAGGGGGAGAGTGTGAGGGGGAGAAGGAGCATAAGGGGGAGAGTGTGAGGGGGAGAAGGCGCATAAGGGGGAGAGTGTGAGGGGGAGAAGGAGCATAAGGGGGAGAGTGTGAGGGTGAGAATTAGCGTAAGGGGGAGAGTGTAAGGGGGAGAGTGTGAGGGGGAGAATGAGCGTAAGGGGGAGAGTGTGAGGGGGAGAAGGAGCATAAGGGGGAGAGTGTGAGGGGGAGAAGGAACATAAGGGGGAGATTGTGAGGGGCGAAAAGGTGCTTAAGGGAAAGAGTGTGAGGGGGAGAAGGATCATAAGGGGGAGATTGTGAGGGGAGAAGGAGCGTAAGGGGGAGAGTGTGAGGGGGAGAATGAGCGTAAGGGGGAGAGTGTGAGGGGGAGAATGAGCATAAGGGGGAGAGTGTGAGGGGGAGAATGAGCATAAGGGGGAGAGTGTGAGGGGGAGAAGGAGCGTAAGGGACAGTGTGTGAGGGGGAGAAGGATCATAAAGGGGAGATTGTGAGAGGGGAGAAGGTACGTAAGGGGGAGAGTGTGAGGGGGAGAAGGATCGTAAGGGGGAGAGCGTGAGGGGAAAAAGGAGCATAATGGGGAGAGTGTGAGGGGGAGAAGGAGCATAAGGGGGAGAGTGTGAGGGGAAGAAGGAGCGTAAGGGGGAGAGTGTGAGGGGGAGAATGAGCGTAAGGGGGAGATTGTGAGGGTGAGAAAGAGCATAAGGGGGAGAGTGTGAGGGGGAGAAGGAGCGTTAGGGGGAGAGTGTGAATGGGAGAAGGAGTGTAAGGGGGAGATTGTGAGGGTGAGAAGGAGCATAAGGGGAGAGCGTGAGGGGGAGAAGTAGCGTAAGGGAGAGAGCGTGAGGGGAAAAAGGATCATAAGAGGAGAGCGTAAGGGGGAGAGGGTGAGGGGAGAAGGAGCGTAAGGGGGAGAGTGTGAGGGGGAGAAGGCGCGTAAGGGGGATAGTGTGAGGGGGAGAAGGCGCGTAAGGGGGAGATTGTGAGGGAGAGAATGAGCATAAGGGTGAGAGTGTGAGGGGGAGAAGGAGTGTAAGGGGGAGAGTGAGAGGAGAAGAAGGAGCATAAGGGGTAGAGCGTGAGGGGGAGAAGGAGCATAATTAGTAGAGCATGAGGGGGAGTGTGTGAGGGGGAGGAGGAGCGTGAGGGGGAGAAGGAGCGTAAGGGGGAGTGTGAGGGGAGAAGGAGCGTAAGGGGGAGAAGGAGTGTAAGAGCAGAGCGTAAGGGGGAGAGCATGAGGGGGTAAAGGAGCAAAAGGGGGAGAGTGTGAGGGGAGAAGGAGCGTAAGGGGGAGAGTGTGAGGGGGAAAAGTAGCGTAAGAGCAGAGCGTAAGGGCGAGAGCATGAGGGGGTAAAGGAGCAAAAGGGGGAGAGTGTGAGGGGAGAAGGAGCGTAAGGGGGAGAGTGTGAGGGGTAGAAGGAGCGTGAGGGGGAGAAGGAGCGTAAGGGGGAGAGTGTGAGGGGGAAAAGTAGCGTAAGAGCAGAGCGTAAGGGGGAGAGCATGAGGGGGTAAAGGAGCAAAAGGGGGAGAGTGTGAGGGGAGAAGGAGCGTAAGGGGGAGAGTGTGAGGGGGAGGAGCATAAGGGGGAGAGCGTGAGGGGGGAGAAGGAGTGTGAGGGGGAGAGTGTATGGGGGAGAAGGAGCATAAGGGGGAGAGTGTGAGGGGGAGAAGGAGTGTGAGTGGGAGAAGGAGCGTAATGGGGAGAGTGTAAGGGGGAGAAGGAGCATAAGGGGGAGAGCGTGAGGGGGGAGAAGGAGTGTGAGGGGGAGAGTGTGAGGGGAAGAAGGAGCATAAGGGGGGGAGCGTGAGGGGAGAGAAGGAGTGTAGGGGGAGAGCGTAAGGGGGAGAGCATGAGGGGGAGAAGGAGTGTAAGGGGGAGAGTGTAAGGGGGAGAAGGAGCGTAAGGGGGAGAGCGTGAGGGGGAGAAGGAGTGTAAGGGGGAGAGTGAGAGGGGAAGAAGGAGCATAAGGGGTAAAGCGTGAGGGGGAGAAGGAGCATAATTAGTAGAGCATGAGGGGGAGTGTGTGAGGGGGAGAAGGAGTGTAAGGGGGAGAGTGAGAGGGAGAGAATGAGCATAAGGGGGAGAGTGTGAGGGGGAGAAGGAGTGTAAGTGGGAGAGTGAGAGGGGAAGAAGGAGCATAAGGGGTAGAGCGTGAGGGGGAGAAGGAGCATAATTAGTAGAGCATGAGGGGGAGTGTGTGAGGGGGAGGAGGAGCGTGAGGGGGAGAAGGAGCGTAAGGGGGAGTGTGAGGGGAGAAGGAGCGTAAGGGGGAGAAGGAGTGTAAGAGCAGAGCGTAAGGGGGAGAGCATGAGGGGGTAAAGGAGCAAAAGGGGGAGAGTGTGAGGGGAGAAGGAGCGTAAGGGGGAGAGTGTGAGGGGGAAAAGTAGCGTAAGAGCAGAGCGTAAGGGCGAGAGCATGAGGGGGTAAAGGAGCAAAAGGGGGGAGTGTGAGGGGAGAAGGAGCGTAAGGGGGAGAGTGTGAGGGGTAGAAGGAGCGTGAGGGGGAGAAGGAGCGTAAGGGGGAGAGTGTGAGGGGGAGGAGCATAAGGGGGAGAGCGTGAGGGGGAGAAGGAGTGTGAGGGGGAGAGTGTATGGGGGAGAAGGAGCATAAGGGGGAGAGCGTGAGGAGGGAGAAGGAGTGTGAGGGGTAGAGTGTAAGGGGGAGAGTGTGAGGGGGAGAAGGAGCATAAGGGGGAGAGTGTGAGGGGGAGAAGGAGTGTGAGGGGGAGAAGGAGCGTAATGGGGAGAGTGTAAGGGGGAGAAGGAGCGTAAGGGGGAGAGTGTGAGGGGTAGAAGGAGCGTGAGGGGGAGAAGGAGCGTAAGGGGGAGAGCGTGAGGGGGAAAAGTAGCGTAAGAGCAGAGCGTAAGGGGGAGAGCATGAGGGGGTAAAGGAGCAAAAGGGGGGAGTGTGAGGGGAGAAGGAGCGTAAGGGGGAGAGTGTGAGGGGTAGAAGGAGCGTGAGGGGGAGAAGGAGCGTAAGGGGGAGAGTGTGAGGGGGAGGAGCATAAGGGGGAGAGCGTGAGGGGGAGAAGGAGTGTGAGGGGGAGAGTGTATGGGGGAGAAGGAGCATAAGGGGGAGAGCGTGAGGAGGGAGAAGGAGTGTGAGGGGTAGAGTGTAAGGGGGAGAGTGTGAGGGGGAGAAGGAGCATAAGGGGGAGAGTGTGAGGGGGAGAAGGAGTGTGAGGGGGAGAAGGAGTGTGAGTGGGAGAAGGAGCGTAATGGGGAGAGTGTAAGGGGGAGAAGGAGCATAAGGGGGAGAGCGTGAGGGGGGAGAAGGAGTGTGAGGGGGAGAGTGTGAGGGGAAGAAGGAGCATAAGGGGGGGAGCGTGAGGGGAGAGAAGGAGTGTAAGGGGGAGAGCGTAAGGGGGAGAGCATGAGGGGGAGAAGGAGTGTAAGGGGGAGAGTGTAAGGGGGAGAAGGAGCGTAAGGGGGAGAGCGTGAGGGGAAAAAGTAGCATAAGAGGAGAGTGTGAGGGGAGAAGGAGCGTGAGGGGGAGAGTGTGAGGGGGAGAAGGAGCATAAGGTGGATAGTGTGAGGGGGAGAAGGAAAGTGAGGGGGAGAGTGTGAGGGGGAGAATGAGCGTAAGGGGGAGAGTGTGAGGGGGAGAAAGAGCATAAGGTGGAGAGAGTGAGGGGGAGAAGGAGAATGAGGGGGAGGAGCATAAGGTGGAGAGTGTGAGGGGGAGAAGGAGAGTGAGGGGGAGAGTGTGAGGGGGAGAAGGAGCATGAGGGGGAGAGTGTGAGGGGGAGAAGGAGCATGAGGGGAGAGCGTGAAGGGATAGTGAGGGGGAGAAGGAGCGTAAGTGGGATAGTGAGGGGGAGAAGGAACATAAGGGGGAGAGTGTGAGTGTGAGAAGGAGCATAACGTGGAGAGTGTGAGGGGGAGAAGGAGAGTGAGGGGGAGACTGTGAGGGGGAAAAGGAGAGTGAGTGGGAGAAGGAGCGAAAGGGGGAGAGTGTGAGGGTGAGAAGGAGCATAAGGGGGAGAGCGCGAGGGGGAGAAGGAGCGAAAGGGGAGATCGTGAGGGGTAGAAGGAGCGTAAGGGGGATAGTGAGGGGGAGAAGGAGCATAAGGGGGAGAGTGTGAGTGGGAGAAGGAGCATAAGTTGGAGAGTGTGAGGGGGAGAAGGAGAATGAGGGTGAGACTGTGAGGGGGAGAAGGAGAGTGAGGGGGAGAGGGTGAGTGAGAGAAGGAGCGGAAGGGGGAGAGTGTGAGGGGAGAAGGAGCATAAGGGGGAGAGCGTGAGGGGGAGAAGGAGCATAAGAGGAGAGCGGGAGGGGGAGAAGGACCGTAAGGGGAAGAGCATTGGGGTAAAGGAGCGTAAGGGGGATAGCGTGAGGGGGTAAAGGAGCGTAAAGTGGAGAGTGTGAGGGGAGAAGCAGTGTAAGGGGGAAAGTGTGAGGGGGAGAAGGAGTGTAAGGGGGAGAGTGTAAGGGGGAGAAGGAGCATAAGGTGGAAAGTGTGAGGGGGAGAAGGAGAGTGAGGGGGAGAATGTGAGGGGGAGAAGGAGAGTGAGGGGGAGTGTGAGAGTGGGAGAAGGAGCGAAAGGGGGAGAGCGTGAGGGGGAGAAGGAGTATAAGGGGGAGTGTGAGGGGGAGAAGGAGCGTAAGGGGAGAGTGTGAGGGGGAGGAGCGTAAGGGGGAGAGTGTGAGGGGGAGGAGCGTAATGGGGAGAGTGTGAGGGGGAGAAGGATCATAAGGGGGAGATTGTGAGGGAGAAAAGGAGCATAAGGGGGAGAGTGTGAGGGGGAGAAGGAGCATAAGGGAGAGAGCGTGAGGGGGGAGAAGGAGTGTAAGCGGGAGAGTGTGAGGGGGAGAAGGAGCGTAAGTGAGAGAGCGTGAGGGGGGAGAAGGAGTGTAAGCGGGAGAGTGTGAGGGGGAGAAGGAGCGTAAGGGGAGAGTGTTAGGGGAAGGAGTGTAAGGGGAGAGCATGAGGGGGTAAAGGAGCGTAAGGGGGAGAGTGTGTGGGGGAGAAGGAGCGTAAGGGGAGAGCGTGAGGGGGTAAAGGAGCGTAAGGGGGATAATGAGGGGAGAAGGAGAATAAGGGGGAGAGTGTGAGGGGGAGAAGGAGAGTAAGGGGGAGAATGTGAGGGGGAGAAGGAGAGTAAGGGGGAGAATGTGAGGGGGAGAAGGAGAGTGAGGGGGAGTGTGAGAGTGGGAGATGGAGCGAAAGGGGGAGAGTGTGAGGGGGAGAAGGAGTATAAGGGGGAGTGTGACTGTGGGACTGTGTGTGTGATATATATATATATATATATATATATATATATACGCACAGATAAACAGATACACACGCACGCATAAATATGCGCACGCACACAGATGCACAGATAAGCGCACACACAAATACACAGACACACACACACACAGACACACATACAAAAGGAATATGAAAAGTGACAGATCTAGTATAACAAGTGACTGACATACGCAGGGTTAATAAGAAACGAGACAGTCGGAAACACACAGAGATGTGATCATATGGATAACCTGTATCGGTGACAGACTTCAGGAGAAATTATATGACCCAAATTATTGAGGAACCAACCAGGAGAGGGGCAATACTGGATTTGTTCATATCAAACAATGTAGAAGTAATAACAAATATTCAAGTCCTGGGACATTTGGGTAACAGTGATCATAACATGGTCTCATTTGAAATAAATTATCAAAAAACAGATTACAGGCATACCCCGGTTTAAGGACACTCGCGAGTAAGTACATGCAGTATCGCCCAATAGGCAAACTGCATCTCACGCAAGCGCCTGTTTCACGTCCTGAACAGCTCCCTACCTGTACCGAAGCTGTGCACAAGCGGGGAGACTATAGAGCCTGTTACAAATGCGTAATTTACATCAGTTATGCACGTATATGACGATTGCAGTACAGTACATGCATCGATAAGTGGGAAAAAGGTAGTATTTCACTTTAAGTACATTTTCACTTTACATACATGCTTCGGTCCCATTGCGTACGCTAATGCGGGGTATGCCTGTACTTGGGTTTAACAAAGACCTTAAACTTTGGAAAGGCAGATTTTAATAAACTGAGGTCTAATCTAGTAGTAATACAATGGGATGATGTTTAAGCAGGGAAAAATGTAGAAGATAAATGGGCAGTTTTTAAAACATTTGTTAGAAAAGCACATTTATCAGTGTATACCCTTGGGTAATAAGTATAAAAGAAATAACTCAAAACCAATGTGGCTAAATAAACAGGTAGGGGAGGAAATGGACAAGAAGAGGAAGGCGTTTAGATTCTTTAAGTCAGAAGGGACGAAGACATCGTATCAGGATTATAAGGAATGTAACAAAAATTGCAAAGGGGCAATCAAATTAGCAAAAATGGATAATGAAAAAAGGATTGCAATAGAAAGTAAGGTCAACCCTAAAAAGTTCTTTCAGTACCTTAATAACAAAAAAATGAGAAAAGAAAATATAGGACCCTTTCAGTGTGAGATGGGTAGGCAGATTATTGGAGATAAGGAAAAAGCTGAGGAATTAAACAAATTCTTTGCCTCTGTGTTTACCAGGGAAGAATCAAATTCAATAGTAGTGCCGCAGGAGGAAGCCACAACCTCCACATTAATGAGCAATTGGTTAACTGAGGAAGAAGTTCATAAGCGACTTGAAAAAATGAAAGTAAATAGGCACCTGGCCCCGATGGCATACAGCCAAGAGTTCTCAAGGAGTTAAGCTCAGTAATAGCCAAACCATTATATTTAATATTCAAGGACTCCATTTCCACAGGCTCAGTACCACAAGATTGGCATAAAGCAGATGTGGTGCCTATATTTAAAAAGGGAGCTAGTTCACAACCGGGAAATTACAGACCTGTAAGCCTGACTTCAATAGTAGGGAAACTACTTGAAAGTTTAATACGGGATAATATTCAGGAATACCTAATGGAAAACAAAATTATTAGTAATAGTCAGCATGGATTTATGAAGGATAGATCTTGCCAAACTAACCTTATTTGTTTCTTTGAGGAGGTAAGTAGGAATTTAGACCAGGGTAATGCAGTTGATGTGGTCTACTTAGACTTTGCAAAGGCTTTTGATACGGTTTCACACAAGAGGTTGGTGTACAAAATAAAGAAAATTGGACTCAGTAATAATATATGCACCTGGATTGAAAACTGGTTAAAGGACAGACAACAGAGGGTTGTCATAAATGGAACTTTTTCAGGTTGGGCTAAAGTCGTGAGTGGAGTACCTCAGGGATCGGTTTCATCACTCACAGGTTTTTTACCTCCCACAACGGACACTGACTGAGCTTTATTCCAATTGCCTGATTTTGGGGCGTTCTTGTAAGTTCCCATTGCATCTGTGTGTTCCATGATGTTTGCTCACTAAATCCATTTGTTGTCCTTTCAATCCGTGCAGCAATTCTTTATTGTCCTCTCTCCATGTCCCCATTATAGTTATAGGGTTATCATAATTTCATCACACAGTGTTGCACTATCATCTGTGTGATGCTTTGTCCCTTTATGTTCACCCGGTGTACTGCGCTCCCTGACTTCTCGACAATGCAACTAGTAAAGGATCAACAAGGAAGATCCATTGAAGGTTGAGCTACAATTGAACACTGGTTGTATATTTTATTTTCTCCTTTTTTCTTTTTATTGTTGCCTCACCCTTATTGTTGGTTCACCATTGTATGTCATTTTTCCCTACCTGGAACACCCTCAGGAGCACCTGGTGATTTCCGTCTTCTTTTATCAAACGGGCAATGGATGGAAGGGAAGTAAACATAATTATGCCCCTTTACAAAGCACTAGTAAGACCACACCTTGAATATGGAGTACAATTTTGGGCACCAAATCCTAAGAAAAGACATTATGGAACTAGAGAGAGTGCAGAGAAGAGCCACCACATTAATAAAGGGGATGGACAATCTAACTTATGAGGAGAGGCTAGCTACAGATGCAGCAACGAGTATTAGAACTCTGCCTGGGTATTTTCTGGGGCAGTCTCACAGTAAATGCCTCAACATTGCCTCAATATTTCTGTGAGATTCTTAATGGCCCATAGGATTAATACAGCAGGGGGTCCCTGCAAACTGAATGGGACTGCAGGGACCCCTGCTGTGTCAATCCGATGGGCCATTAAGAATTTTACAGAAATGTTGAGTCAATTACTGTGAGATACCCCAGAATCTCCAAGGAATTTCTCCGGTAAGCGTTCTAATACTGGTGGCTGCATCAGTAAATTAGTTTTAGTTACATTAGAAAAAAGGCATCTAAGAGGCGATATGATAACTATATACAGTACAAATATATTCGGGGACAATACATGGAGCTTTCAAAAGACCTATTCATCCCACGGGCAGTACTAAGGACTCGGGGCCATCCCTTAAGGTTGGAGGAAAGGAAATTTCACCAGCAACAAAGGAAAGGGTTCTTTACAGTAAGGGCAGTTAAAATGTGGAATTCATTACCCATGGAGACTGTGATGGCAGATACAATAGATTTGTTCAAAAAAAGGTTGGATATCTTTTTAGATGGGAAAGGTATACAGGGATATACCAAATAAGTATACAGTACATGGGAAGGATGTTGATCTAGGGATTAATCCGATAGCCAATTCTTGGAGTCAGGAAGGAATTAATTTTTCCCCTTAATGCGGTTTTTTGTTTGCATTCCTCTGGATCAACAAGTAAGTATAGATATAGGATAAAGTATCTGTTGTCTAAATTTAGCATAGGTTGAACTATATGGACCTACATCTTTTTTCAACCTCATCTACTATGTAACTATGTAAGTTACAATAAAAGCCAGACAAACACTCCGGGTATCAACGTTTTATTTAAACACCTGAAATCTTGACCCTCCGCCTGCAGTTTGGGAAAGGCAGAGGTTTTGGGATCTGTGTGTGTGGGGTTTACTGTGTCTGGGGAGACCCCTAAATGTTCTGTGTCACCCCTAAATGTTCTCTCTGTGTTTGGGAAGACCCCTAAATGTTCTCTCTGTGTTTGGGAAGACCCCTAAATGTTCTGTGTGACCCCTAAATGTTCTCTCTGTGTTTGGGAAGACCCCTAAATGTTCCCCAGTTTTGCTCGCTTCAAAATAACCCAGAAAAGTAGCCTTGAGCCCTCGGTGACAGGGCGCTGTGCCCAGAGGGACTAGGCTCCCCTTACCTGTGAGTGTGGACTGCGTCCCCCCTGGCCTCTCCCCCCCTCTGGCAGCATGGCTGACGTGGCAGGGGGAAGGGCCAGGGAGGTTAGAAATAGACAGAGGCAGGGGCACGGGGTCAGTCTGCACCCGGGCATGAGATTCCCGCCCACTCTGCCCTTTAATGTGAATACTGTTACATATGTTGGTTGTACGTGTTTAAAATAAAAAAAGGAATAAATAAATAACTAGAATTTATACTGAGTTTGTGTTAGTAACTCCCTTAACTTCTCCAACAGCTGTTGAGTTCCCCTTTGGCGCTTAACGTGTTAGAAACACGTGTCACTATTTCTCTGCATTAATTTGCAGGTCATTGGAAGAGTTGCACAGTGACAGCAATTTGTACACTCACCATCTTCCCCCGAGCCGGATCCTGGCTGAATACCGCCGGCTCCTCCTTTTCAGCCATTGTTTGCTCCTCCTGGCTGAATTGCGGCTGCGGTCTTATCCCCTCTCTGCCTCCGATCTGTATGAAGGACAATGCTTTTAGAGATATTCTGGGCCCTTCCAACTCCCCAATCGGACCCTTCCTCTCCCTGACCTTGCAGCGCACAGTATTACCTGCTATGATGCCTCTCAGCATACCATGGTAACTCATTCTGAACATACATGTGTCCTTTC
Organism: Ascaphus truei; assembly: GCF_040206685.1. Taxonomy (NCBI): domain Eukaryota; kingdom Metazoa; phylum Chordata; class Amphibia; order Anura; family Ascaphidae; genus Ascaphus; species Ascaphus truei. Next base: position 338,922,838 of record NC_134484.1, read on the forward strand.
TACATGTTACTAAGCTCGTATGACCAGGGCCGCAGACAGGTTTCCTGGGGCCCAGGACTAGAGCTTCCACCGGGGCCCCCGTGTTGGCGACATTGCGAGCACCCTCTCCCCCCATTTTCTCTTACACTGCCCCCTTCTCACACACCACCTCGCTCTCTCATCCCCCTCTTACACTCCCACCTCTGTCTGTCAGTCTCCCCTTCTCTCTTACACCCCTCTGTCTAATACTCCCCCCTCTGATCCCACACTACATAACCCAAATCCCCAGTACACTCACACAATAAGCCCCCTCCCCAAATACACACACATACACAGTAAGTGCCCCTTCCCAAATACACACACACAATACGCACCCCCCCCCCCAAATTAATAATGGCACAAATAAATTAGCTTATAATTAAAAATTCGTAGAGCGTTGGATCCCTTTTTTACTGACCCCTCCTCAAATACACACACATACTGTACAGAGTAAGCGCACCATCCCAAATGCACGCAAGCACACGCACACACAATAAGCCCCCCTTCCTAAATACACACACATACACAGTAAGTGCCACTTCCCAAATACACACACATACACAATAAGTGCCCCTTCCCAAATACACACACACACAATAAGCCCCCCTTCCCAAATACACACACACAATAAATACCCTTCCCAAATACACACACACACACACACACACACAATAAAGACCCCTCCTGAAATACACACACACTAAGCCCGCTCCTCAAAGGTTGTCCTTTAATCAGATCTTACCCGAGGTGTCTCTCTCTCCCTGGGGAAAGTGCGCCTTTACGCTGGGAGGCTCCTTCCGCTCTGAAATGTCCAAGTATCCGCTCTACAAGTAGCTCACGTTGGGAGAAAACTCCTTGCAGACGCAGTCAGCAGCTGTGCAGGTTATTGCAGTCAGCAGCAAGTGATAACAGCACAAGCCCAGTGACACAGGGCCCCCTCCCCGCCTCCTCAACTCCTGAAAAAGTCTGCTGGGGATGAACACACATCGCCCAGCAGACTGCCGCCCTCCCGAACGCCCTCCCTCCAATTCCTGCCTCTGGCACCCTGAACGAGACCTTATGGCGGCGCGCGGTCCGACGCTTTAGGCCTTCAGCAGAGGTCGGCAACCTGTGGCCCCCGAGCCGCACGCGGCTCTTTCCGCCCCTACTCGCGTCTCTCTGCAGGTTGCCGACCCACAGCTGCTGCCTCTCCCCCTCACTATCCTGCCGGCAAACCTAATCTGATCCACAGAGGGGGCCTGCTGGGAGGTGTCCGTGCCGGTGCCTGACTGGTAGAAGGGAGGTTCCCCTGACAGGCACCTCTGTGGGCACCTTTCAGCAGGAAGCTCGGCAGGCCCCCTCCACAGGCCTCTAACAGGCCCCCTCCCTCCTCCAGGGCAGCAGCTCACTCAGATCCTCTCTCCCATATCCCTGTCCCCCCTCTCTCTCATCCACTATCCCTGTCCCCCTCTCTCTCTCCACTATCCCTGTCCCCTCTCTCTCTCATCCACTATCCCTGTCCCCCCTCTCTCTCATCCACTATCCCTGTCCCCCCTCTCTCTCATCCACTATCCCTGTCCCCTCTCTCTCTCATCCACTATCTCTGTCCCCCCTCTCTCTCACTCATCCCCTATCCATGTCCCCCCTTTCTCATCCAATATCCCTATCCCCCCTCTATCTCTCATCCACTATTTCTGTTCCCCCTCTCTCTCTCATCCACTATCCCTGTCCCCCCTTTCTCATCCAATATCCATGTCCCCTCTCTATCTCTCATCCACTATTTCTGTTCCCCCTCTCTCTCTCATCCACTATCCCTGTTCCCCGTCTCATCCAATATCCCTGTACCCCCTCTCTCTCATCCACTATCCCTGTTCCCCCTCTCTTTATCATCCACTATCCCTGTTCCCCCTCTCTCCCTCTCATCCAATATCCCTGTCCTCCCTCTCTCCCACTATCCCTGCCTCTCTCTCTCATCCAATATCCCTGTCCCCTCTCTCCCAATATCCCTGTCCCCTCTCTCATCCACTATCCCTGTCCCCCCTCTCTCCCACTGCCCCCTCTCTCTCTCATCCAATATCCCTTCTCTCTCTCATCCACTATCCCTGCCTCCCCCCTGTCGCTCTCCC
>NC_134484.1:338929960-338932460 GCF_040206685.1 Ascaphus truei
GTGTATGTTATGTTTATCTATCTGTATGGATAGACATAAAGGGATAATAATTGATTGTTTGGCTCATGTTTAGGTTCTTTTCATGTATGGATAATGTATTTAGCATCTTTATTTTGTCATTTTTGTGAATAATTTCTATTTAGCTAATGCCTTCTTTATGGTAGTAAGATTAGAATGATGGTGGTTACTTTAAATTAGATTTGTTTTGCCAATGGTTTGGCTTTAGCAATTGAATAGGGAATTGTATAATTGATTTGTATTGTATTTTAATTGTTTGAGGAAATGGATTAATTGATTGATGTTAATTGTATTGATGTTGGTTAGATTCTAATTGATTTTCAGGATGGCATTGGTGGTTAGGGGACATTGTTCATAGTGTATTTTATTGTTACATATATTTTGCATAGTGTTATATGATGCACATATTAATTGCATCATGTACACACTCTATGCAATTTTGTGACATTTCATAGACATTTGTGTAGCTGCAGTTTGTTTTTTTTATATTTCCAATGGCTGCTGGATTTATTGTAACATGAAATGTGGTGGTTTTAAGATTAAAAATTAATGTTTTGATTTGTGGATGTTTTATGTGTTTCATAATGGGCAAATAATATATTATCCATATCTGGATAATAGTTATTTTGCACATTATTGTACTGTATGTGTTGGGGGGGTGGGGAGTGTATTGGCCCCAAGGGTATGTGGGTAGGCCTCCCTTGTGGGTAGTGGGTGAGGGTGGTTAGGCCTCACAGGGTGGGGGGTTAGAGTTGGAGGGGATGTAGGCCTCCCAAATGGTGGGTGAGGGTGGGTTAACCCCTTAATGACTGTAGCGGTTAATAACCGCTATGGTGATTAAGGGGTATGGGGACATTACATTGGCTATTGTAATTGTTGTGCATGTTTTGCAGCACCGTAGGGGCATGGGCAGGATGAAGATGAGGATAAAGACGGCCTTCATCATGGGTGCCTGTAAAACGTAAGTGTAAAATGTTTTTATTGTATTTATTGTCATTTATATGTATTTTAAATGGGCAAATGCATTATTATCCATATGTGGATAATAGTAATTTTGCCCATTACAGTACTGTATGTGTTAGGGGGCGGGGGGGATGTGTGTTGTTTATTGGAGGCAATTGTCCCCAATAAACATGCTAATGTGCCTTAACCCCTTCATTGCCTTAGCGGCTATCCGCTAAGTTAATGAAGCAGCATTAATGTATTTTTATTAATAGTGTGCGGGAGCAGGGGGTCCCCTGAGCTGAACCGCATTGATTTCTGCCTCAGAGACCCCCTGCTTCCCGAGTTACATGCCCCACTTTGGGGCATCGGTGCCAGTGCGGACGCCATCTTCATAGAGCCTACGTCATGTCTTGGACGCTATAAAGATGGCGGTGGCACTGGCACCCGATGCCCCATACTGGGGCCTGTAACTCGGGAAGCAGGGGGTCTCTGAGGCAGAAATCAATGCTTTTCAGCTCAGGGGACCCCCTGCTCCCGCACACTATTATTTAAAATACATTAATGCTGCTTCATTACCATAGCGGATAGCCGCTACGGTAATGAATTATTGTTAATTGTTATGTATGTTTTAATACTAGTGTAGATGTGCAGGGGGTCTCCTGAGCTGAACCGCATTGGTTTCAGGTCCGAGGACCCCTACTTCAGGAGATACAGGCCCCTTTATGGGGTGGCGGTATCCCTCTGCAGAATGTAAATAACCCGGTCACGTGACGCGGGAGCTTTAAACTGCAGGGGACACCAGCACCCCATAACGGGGCCTGTAACTCCTGAAGTAGGGTGTCCTCGGACCTGAAAACAATGAGGTTCAGCTCGGGAGACCCCCTGCTCATGTACGCTATTATTAAAATGTTTTTATTTAGTGCAGGGGTGAGCAAACTTTTTATGCCGAGCCCCCCTTTTTATCCATGAAATTTCTCGGGCCCCCCTGCCTGATGTAATCAAAATCCCATGAAAAAAAACCCTTTATTAAACGGTATACAATGTAAATACAAATATGTCTAAGGCCGCGCATATAGTGCCCGCGACGTCACCCGTCGCCGCTAACGAAAGTTGTATTTCGCTTTGCGGCGGCGGCGTGGGCGACCAGGCCATTGATTGGTTCAGGGGCTCTCATATGAGGCGACAGCCCCTTAAAAATCAAATATTGCCGGCTTCAAAAAATCGCGTCGCCACGTCACGCTTACTCGGCGGCGCCAATGCATTTGTTTTCGGGCGACGTTGCGTCGCCGGCACTATAAGCGCAGCCTAAATACTTACATACTTCAACAGCTCGTTCTTGCAAAATTAGGCTGCGTCCACGCTGCCGCTGAGAGCGGTGACATCACCAACTCTCCAAGCATGAGCACAGGGTGTCCTGCATAATTTTGCAAGCACGAGCTTATTATTTCTGTACATTCATAGTATGAGTGATATATTGGCAGCCTACCCTCACACTTGAAGAGGATCGCAGCGAAGCAGGTTGCCAGCGGAGGAGAGC
>NC_134484.1:338934960-338937460 GCF_040206685.1 Ascaphus truei
GCAGCTGTATATATGTGTGTCAGGAGTTTGTCGTCAGTTTTTTCTATGTTTTCAATTGGCCTGCATAGCAGTACCTTCCAGGGGTCCAGGGGGAAGTCATACCCAAGAATTGTCTGCGCCATATCATGTGTGGCTCTCCATAGCTTTGTTACCTTTGGGCACGTCCACCACATATGTATAAACGATCCCTGCTGGCCACACCCCCTTGTACACACTGGGGACATGTTTCTGAAAAATTTGGACAATCGTAGTGGGGTGTAGTACCATTGGTGGAGCATTTTATATGCATTTTCTTTTATTAATACACATGTGGAGCTCTTTGCTATTCCTTCAAATATGTTATCCCACTGCTCTTGATCTAGTTCTCCCAGCTCATCTTCCCACCTCTTCCTCAATTTGGTCTGTATCTCCAATTCCTGTTTGCCTTCTGCAAGTATGCTGTATACTTTAGAGATTAGGCCCTTTTTGTCCTCCCCCATGAGGCACAAATCCTCAAATGTTGTGAAGTCGCTATACGGACCTGTCCTCTGTATGTGATCCCTCAATTGAAGATACCTAAAAAAGGCCGAATCAGGGAGGCCAGTGTCTCTTTTTACTGCCTCAAACGTCTTAATAGCGTTGTTTGCCCATAGATCTTTTACCCTTATGATATCTGCCTTGCTCCAGTCCTTAAACGCTGTTGGTTCCGTGCCCGGGATAAAGCTAATATTGTCAAATAGTGGTGCCATCTGAGATTTGTAGGTGGATAGCCCATGTTTAAGTTTCAATGAATCCCACATGGTTAGCGAGTGTGTGATCGATTCTAGGGGCACCCTCAGAGCTGGTCTTTCTTTTTTTGTTAACCACAGTATCATTTCTATGGATGACCCAGATATCACATCGGACTCAATTTCCACCCACTTTTTCCTCTGTTTATGTGCATGCCAGTGAACCAGTTGGCTTACCTGCGCCGCTTGATAATATTGCCACAAGTGTGGCAAAGCTAGCCCTCCTGACTGTTTGGATCTATATAATGTGGGCAGCTTTATTCTCGCTTTTTTGTTATTCCATATACATTTTGTGATAGCTTTCTGCAGCTCATGCATGTCCCTGGCTCTGACCCGTACTGGAAGTGTGTGGAAAAGGTACAATATTCTTGGCAATAAGTTCATTTTGATGGCATTTATTCTACCCAACCATGATATATGATATCTGGACCATTCTTCTAATTCTTTTTTCAGCGTTTTTATTAGTGATGGGTAGTTGGTCTCATATATAGTGTCGGGTGTGTTTGTCAACCATATTCCCAAGTACTTTATGGCCTGTGTCTTCCACGCGAAATCAAAGTTTATTTTTATTAGCTTTAGTTGTTCCTGAGGGAGGTTTATATTTAGGGCTTCGGATTTTTCGTTGTTTATTTTAAACCCCGATAGTTTCTGGAACTCTGACAAGTTACTAAATAAGTTTGGGAGTGAGGTGAAGGGTTTTGAAATGGTTAACAATATGTCATCGGCGAACAATGCCAGTTTGTATTCTTTTTGTTTGACCTTAATCCCCCCGATATCTGGGTTCGCCCTGATTTGGGCTGCTAACGGTTCTATCGCCAATGCGAACAATAGGGGTGACAGCGGGCAGCCTTGTCTTGTGCCATTCCTTATGTGGATTTTCTCAGTCTGCATATTAATATAGGATACTTTAGCTGTGGGTGTACCATATAGTGATGTAACAGCATTCATAAATTTGCCTTTTACCCCAAATGCTCGAAGTGTCTCAAACATATATCCCCAATCAATACGATCAAAAGCCTTTTCAGCGTCTAAAGATAGTAGCATCGAAGGCGTTTTATTGTGTTTGGCTATCTGGATTAAGTCAATTGTTCTTCGTGTATTATCCACTGCCTGACGACCTCGTATGAATCCTGCCTGATCTGCGTCTATCAGTTGCGGAAGATACGTATTCAATCTTGTGGCTAATATTTTGGAAAATATTTTGAGATCGTTATTGATCAAGGATATCGGTCTGTAGCTTTTGCATTGGGTGGGGTCTTTTCCCTCTTTATGTATTAATATTATTTTTGATTCCAGCATCGTTTGAGGAAACTGCTCTCCCTCAAAAGCTTTGTTAAATATCTTTAGTAGTTGGGGAACTAATATGTGGGCTAATTTTTTATAGTAAATGTTGGATAGACCATCTGGTCCCGGGGCCTTGGAGTTCTTCAACCCCGCTATTGTATCTAATACCTCTGTCGACGTTATTGGCTGGGATAGTGTTGTTATATCCTGTTCTGTGAGTTTAGGCAAATTTATTTTTCTGAGAAATGCTCTCTGTTTTTTCATGGTGGTGTTCCCTTTTTCTACTTTATCTCCATTGTATAGCTCTTTATAATATGTGGTGAATTCATTAGCTATTGTCTATGGGTTTGTTGTGCACACTCCATCCTTTCTTCTAATGCTATGTATTCTAGATTGCATTCTATCCTTCCTTAATCTTGTGGCCAGCATTGTGTCGGCCTTATTGGCCT
>NC_134484.1:338942460-339037460 GCF_040206685.1 Ascaphus truei
TGTATACAGTGCTTTACAAAAGGTGTGTGGAGTGAGAGTTAATATAAATGGTGTGGGTAGGTGTGGAAATGTGAGAGAGTGTAGCATAACTAAAAGTGTGTGTAGAAACTATGTGGTCCCTATTGGTGTATAGGGATGGAAAAACAAGGAGTATTAGTATGTGTAAGAGACAGCTGTGTGTGCGTACATATAGCCCAGTATGTACAGACATGGCCTATAGCGCTCATGGGAAGAGAGTTCACTTGTGTCAGTAATGACTCATAAAATTTCGATCTCTGTTTAGACCACCGCTAAGTGTCCCGAACAGTTGCATAAATTTGTATTCATGCAACCGTCTCTCTTTCGGTGTTTTAAGATTGCCTTTGAGTATGGCCACCTTCAGATCGTTCATCTTATGGCCAGAGTCAGAGAAATGTTCGCCGACAGGACTGTCTCTTGTTCCGCGTGTGATGCTGTGGCGATGCAGGTTCATTCTCTTGTTTAGCCCCTGCCCCGTCTCACCTATTTAGTAGCAGCCCCCTGAGCATTTCATGCACATGATGAGGTACACGATATTGCTGGAGGAACAGGTGAACCTTCTTCTGATTTTGTATTCCCGATTCCTGTTCGGTATTTGTATTGTGTCCGCTGTGTAGAGCATTGCGCAGGTTTTGCATCTTGCGTCCTGGCATGGTTTCGTCCCGCATTCAGTTGTAGTGCTGAATACTTTACTCCTCACCATAATATTCTTGAGATTATGAGGTTGCCTGTATGATAATAAGGGTGCTTCAGGGAAGACCTGTTGCAGTCTTGTATCTTCCTGGAAGATGGGTTGTAGTTCCCTGGCGATCTTGCATAGGGCTCCTAGGTGTGGGTTATATGTGACCACCAAAGGTACCCTGTCGCTTGTCTCTTTCTGTTTGTATTCAAGGAGATCACTTCTTGGTATTCTGGTGGCTTTGTGAATTTGCTGGTCTACAATTCTGCGGTTATATCCACGGTTTATAAAATCTGATCTCAAGGCTTTAATCCACTGGTCTCTGTCTGCTGTGTCGGAGCATATCCGAGTTGTATCGTATGGCTTGACTGAAGATGGTTGCATGTTTGGTGTGTGTCGGGTGGAAGCTGTTGTCCCTCAAATAGCTGGCTCTGTCTGTAGGTTTGCGGTATACAGAAGTCTGTAGTTGGTTGTTCTTTATAGTAATGGGGGTGTCTAGGAAATGTACTTCATCTGGGGAATGGGTGAGTTTGAGGTTGATTGTCGGGTGGAACGTATTGAAGTTGTCATAGAAATGTAGGAGATCCTGTTCGCCACAGGTCCAAATCAGGAGGATGTCATCGATGTAGCGAAGGTATATAAGGGGTTTCAAGTGACAGGTGGAAAGAAAGTCACTTTCCAGTTTTGCGCAGAACAGATTGGTATACTGTGGCGCCATCCGAGTACCCACAGCGGTCCCGGTTGTCTGGAGGTATGTGTCATTTCCAAATATATATATATATATATATATATATATATATACAGTGTTCGACAAACCTATATATTTGCTCGCCCCGGGTGAGTGGATTTAACCCCCGGGCGAGTAAATATTGGCCCAAGCAGCACACGTTTGGTACTAGGTGGCGAGTAGATTTTTTTGTGTGGCGAGTAGATTTTTTGGTGATTTGTCAACCACTGTATATATATATATATATGAAACAAAAAGAAGACGGCGCTGCTCCCATAGTATAATACTGTAAATAGATAATTTATTGATAAATGCTGCTAGATTACAGACACTTACAATAGATAAAAAGGTCATAATCAGTGGTTAAAATGATCTTGGTGCATCACCCGTTATTCCATCTGTGTGCTGATCCACGTGCAGCTGGTCTGGTAAGCTTCCGTTGCGGACGCCAGGAACGTGCGCGCGCACTCAATCTCTTCCTGGTATTCAAGTCTCGCGATAGCTGGTCACCGGGTAGTAGCACAGGATCCAGGCACAGTTCAATAAGCACACCCTGCACTGCTCCAATACAGGAATGGAATGGCGCCAAAGTAATGACGAATATACTTCTGATGTATTAAAGTCCAATATTGACTCTTTCCCTACGCGTTTCGTCGCTTCATGCGACTTCCTCAGGGGTTAACACTAAACTGTTGGAGAACCACATATATAGCTAAATACATGATTAAATGCTTCAAGGCACATGGGTAATAATTAGATAATTAACTTCTTGGGGCTGGGTGGGGGGTAAAACATGAGGTTGAGAAAAAAATGACAATTACATGACAAATACATAAAGTGATAGTTATAAAAAACATACTATATGATAATAAAAGATGTGCAAATTATACATGAAGAATAATTATTTAATATGTGATAGTAATTAAAAACATTCAATAAAAGTGATAAGATATACATGTATAAAATAGATGATACATGTATGCTATAACAATTGACATAAAATAGTGTCCACACGGTAATGTAGATATGTTGTTAGGGCCTTTCAAAGATAGCCTGATCTACATTCAAGGCAAGGTACAGTAATCCTTTAACAAACAATAATTCTCATGTCGTGTCGTCCTCTAAAGTCTCTCCTAAGGCCCGGGCCATAGAGGGGTGAGGAGTTCCGAGCTGCGCTGACGCTGAGGCTCACCTGCTGAAATCTGCGCGATTTCATGCCCATGCAGGCGAGCAAGCAGGCGCGATCGGAGGCGGGGGGAGACTGAGGGAGGCGGGGCAGTGACGACACTGGGCTAATCGCCCGCGACGCACTGACGTCGGCGCCGTGACGTTGATGCAGCTCCACGCTGATTGCATGTTTTCAGCCGACAGCGCGCTGAAAAACAGCTTGGCGCTCGGCTGAAAACTCCAGCGCCTCAGCACGCCTGCGGACGCTCGCGTGAGCCCCCTCTAAAGGCATCCTCATTGAGGATGCAGGGGCTCAGCGCGGAGCGTCCGCACAGCTCAGCACGGCCTGTCCTTCTATGGACTCGGCCTAAGTCTGATTCCCAGTGTCTAATGTAACACAGTCTGGTCTCGTTGTGCGTCACTGGACAGATCACTTCCCTTTACATCCTAGATGTGAGTCCCCTTGTGTCCGTAGCTCTAGCACACAGCTGCTCAAAATTTGTTCGTGCCGGTCTGATTGGGGTTTTGTTATAAAAATCTCTGATCTGGAGGTATCGATAGAATTCTTTATTTGGGATAGCTTTAGAGGATTTAATTTGCTCAAACGATTGTATGTAATTTCTACCCTGCAGATCCTTAAGACGGGTTATCCCCGCTTGAATCCAATTGAAGAGGTTCTTGCTATTCAGCCCTGGAGCGGAGTCTGGATTGCCGGCAATTGGGGTCATCAGTGAACCTTTGGTAGTCAAGCGGCAGCTAAATTTTGTGGCCTCCCAAACTCTTAATGAATTAACCATGGTCTGTAGCGGATATATGTGTGAATACCAGTATTACTTCTCTGGGCGTGTATGTGTATACCAGTATTACTTCTCTGGGCGTGTATGTGTATACCAGTATTACCTCTCTGGGCGTGTATGTGTATACCAGTATTACTTCTCTGGGCGTGTATGTGTATACCAGTATTACTTCTCTGGGCGTGTATGTGTATACCAGTATTACCTCTCTGGGCGTGTATGTGTATACCAGTATTACTTCTCTGGGCGTGTATGTGTATTCCAGTGTTACTTCTCTGGGGGTGTATGTGTATACCAGTATTACTTCTCTGGGCGTGTATGTGTATACCAGTATTACTTCTCTGGGCGTGTATGTGTATACCAGTATTACTTCTCTGGGCGTGTATGTGTATACCAGTATTACCTCTCTGGGCGTGTATGTGTATACCAGTATTACCTCTCTGGGCGTGTATGTGTATACCAGTATTACTTCTCTGGGCGTGTATGTGTATACCGGTGTTACTTCTCTGGGCGTGTATGTGTATACCAGTGTTACCTCTCTGGGCGTGTATGTGTATACCAGTATTACTTCTCTGGGCGTGTATGTGTATACCAGTATTACTTCTCTGGGCGTGTATGTGTATACCAGTATTACTTCTCTGGGCGTGTATGTGTATACCAGTATTACCTCTCTGGGCGTGTATGTGTATACCAGTATTACCTCTCTGGGCGTGTATGTGTATACCAGTGTTACCTCTCTGGGCGTGTATGTGTATACCAGTATTACCTCTCTGGGCGTGTATGTGTATACCAGTATTACTTCTCTGGGCGTGTATGTGTATACCAGTATTACTTCTCTGGGCGTGTATGTGTATACCAGTATTACTTCTCTGTGCGTGTATGTGTATACCAGTATTACTTCTCTGGGCGTGTATGTGTATACCAGTATTACCTCTCTGGGCGTGTATGTGTATACCGGTATTACCTCTCTGGGCGTGTATGTGTATACCAGTATTACCTCTCTGGGCGTGTATGTGTATACCTGTATTACCTCTCTGGGCGTGTATGTGTATACCAGTATTACCTCTCTGGGCGTGTATGTGTATACCAGTATTACTTCTCTGGGCGTGTATGTGTATACCAGTATTACCTCTCTGGGCGTGTATGTGTATACCAGTATTACCTCTCTGGGCGTGTATGTGTATACCAGTATTACCTCTCTGGGCGTGTATGTGTATACCAGTATTACCTCTCTGGGCGTGTATGTGTATACCAGTATTACCTCTCTGGGCGTGTACGTGTATACCAGTGTTACTTCTCTGGGCGTGTATGTGTATACCAGTATTACTTCTCTGGGCGTGTATGTGTATACCAGTATTACTTCTCTGTGCGTGTATGTGTATACCAGTATTACCTCTCTGGGCGTGTATGTGTATACCAGTATTACCTCTCTGGGCGTGTATGTGTATACCAGTATTACCTCTCTGGGCGTGTATGTGTATACCGGTATTACCTCTCTGGGCGTGTATGTGTATACCAGTATTACCTCTCTGGGCGTGTATGTGTATACCAGTATTACCTCTCTGGGCGTGTATGTGTATACCAGTATTACCTCTCTGGGCGTGTATGTGTATACCGGTATTACCTCTCTGGGCGTGTATGTGTATACCAGTATTACCTCTCTGGGCGTATATGTGTATACCAGTATTACCTCTCTGGGCGTGTATGTGTATACCAGTATTACCTCTCTGGGCGTGTATGTGTATACCAGTATTACCTCTCTGGGCGTGTATGTGTATACCAGTATTACCTCTCTGGGCGTGTATGTGTATACCAGTATTACCTCTCTGGGTGTGTATGTGTATACCAGTATTACTTCTCTGGGCGTGTATGTGTATACCAGTATTACCTCTCTGGGCGTGTATGTGTATACCGGTATTACCTCTCTGGGCGTGTATGTGTATACCAGTATTACCTCTCTGGGCGTGTACATGTATACCGATATTTCCTCTCTGGGCATGTATGTGTATACCAGTATTACTTCTCTGGGCGTGTACGTGTATACCGATATTTCCTCTCTGGACATGTATGTGTATACCGGTATTACCTCTATGGGCGTGTATGTGTATACCGGTATTACCTCTCTGGGTGTGTTTGTGTATACCGGTATTAACTCTCTGGGTGTATATGTGTATACCGGTATTACCTCTCTGGGTGTATGTGTATACCGATATTTTCTCTCTGGGCGTGTATGTGTATACCGGTATTACCTCTCTGGACATGTATAGGTGTACGGTACAGGCATACCCCGCATTAACGTACGCAATGGGAGCGGAGCACGTATGTAAAGCGAAAATGTACTTAAAGTGAAGCACTGCTTTTTCCCCACTTATCGATGCATGTACTGTACGGCAATCATCATATACGTGCATAACTGATGTAAATAACGCATTTGTAACAGGCTCTATAGTCTCTCCATTTGCGCACAGCTTCGGTACAGGTAGGGAGCTGGTATTGCTGTTCAGAACGTTGTTCAGGATGTGCTGACAGGTGTATGCGTGAGCTGCCGTTTGCCTATTGGGCGATATGTCCTTACTCGTGAGTGTACTTAAAGTGAGTGTCCTTATACCGGGGTATGCCTGTATTACCTCTCTAGGCGTATATGTGTATACCGGTATTACCTCTCTGGGCGTTTCTGTGTATACCGGTATAACTTCTCTGGGCCTGTATGTGTATACCATATTACCTCTCTGGGTGTGTATGTGTATACCGGTATTACCTCTCTGGGCCTGTACGTGTATACCATATTATCTCTCTGGGCGTGTATGTGTATACCGGTATTACCTCTCTGGACGTATATGTGTATACTGGTACTACCTCTCTGGACATGTATGTGTATACAGGTATTAACTCTCTGGGTGTGTCAGTGTATACCATATTACCTCTCTGGGTGTGTCTGTGTATACCGGTATTATTTCTCTGGACATGTATGTGTATACCGGTGTTACCTCTCTAGGCGTGTACGTGTTTACCGGTATTACCTCTCTGGGCGTGTATGTGTATACCGGTATTACCTCTCTGGGCGTGTACGTGTATACCAGTATTACTTCTCTTGGTGTGTCTGTGTATGCTGGTATTATCTCTCTGGACATGTATGTGTATACCGGTGTTACCTCTCTAGGCGTGTACGTGTATACCGGTATTACCTCTCTGGGCGTGTATGTGTATACCGGTGTTACCTCTCTAGGCGTGTACGTGTATACCGGTATTACCTCTCTGGGCGTGTATGTGTATACCGGTATTACCTCTCTGGGCGTGTACATGTATACCAGTATTACTTCTCTTGGCGTGTCTCTGTATGCTGGTATTACCTCTCGGGACATGTATGTGTATACAGGTATTAACTCTCTGGGCGTGTACGTGTATACCGGTATTACCTCTCTGGGCGTATATGTGTATACCGGTATCACTTCTTTTGGCGTGTCTGTGTATGCCGGTATTACCACTCTGGACGTGTATGTGTATACCGGTATTACATCTCTGGGCGTGTATGTGCATACTGGTATACCTCTCTGAACATGTATGTGTGTAGCCAGGTCTCCCCAGCACGTCCGCACCCCCCTCACCTGACTGCCGATCGCGGAGGCCGCCGCGTCCAATGGCGGCTCCGTTCGGCGATGGCAGGGGAGAGGGCGGTCAGGTCCCGGCTCGGGGGTTGCCGGGGACGCGTGCGGCCGGTTGCCAAGGCCGCACGCGCATCTCAGGGCTCCCGGCGCTCCCGGAGCCGGGCGGATAGGGCCCCGCCATTGCGCTTCAGTTCGCGCATGCGCAGTAGGTCTCCCCGGCGGCCCAGTTAGCTCGCGCATGCGCAGGGAGGCTGCGAGAGGCAGGGAAGAGTCGCGCGAGGGCAGAGACAGAGCAGGAAACAGTGAGGCGGCCATTAATAGATCGCGCATGCGCGGGAGAAGCGCGCACACGGCCCCAATGGTATAGCAGCCTCCTGGGAACTACAACTCCCAGGAGGCATAGAGAGACAGGCACCAGGTGCCTGATAGTGGCCAATAGGGCTGGAGGAAGCTCAGCCCGGGAAAAGAGATACATTTCCCGGGCTTTGCATGAGTCAGTTAGTTGGAGCAGCGGAGCTGAAGGGGAAGGAAGGATGCAGGGAGTGAGTGCAGCTCCTGCATCCAGATAGGTACCCACACCCTCCAGGTAGGCCCCAACTCCCCACCAGGTTAGTGGGTAACTGAAAAGGGACGGCCCTAGATAGGGAGGTCACCCTTAGTGTGTGTAAGGTGCAGGTTTGGCAGTGCCACAGCGGGTAGTGCTGTGCGCACTGGCAAATAGGCATAGAGTGCGTGCAGTGGGTTATTGCTGCGGGTTCCAGGTTGCTGTGTTGAGTGTTGCATGTGACGCTGCATGTACTGAGTGCAAGGTGTGTGCAGCGTGTGTTACTGTCTGCAGGCTGACTGTGAGAGCTGTGTGTCGGCTGCAGGCGCGTTAGGATTAGTGAGTTAGCTAGTGGTTAGTGAGGTTTCTGGACTTGGGGTAGTAGGGGAGGGGGGTAGGTTATTAACCCCGCAGGCCCTAGGAGTTTTCCCCAAGCCACCCCAGGTTGCGGTTCATCAGGGACAGGCCCTATGTTAGAGTTCCTGTCACTTTAGGGATAGATAGGGATAGCGGCGGTTGCTGTTCCCGGAAAGCGGTTGGAGACTATGGTCCCGAGGGGACCGTCCTAGCTGTCCACAAGTGCAGGAGTTCGGTTGGAGGAGTCCTCGCCGATTGACCCTTTGAGAAGAGTGTTGCAGGCCCGAGCATCGGAGTGCTCGGAAGGTACCTCTGTATTATATGTGCACCAACAGGCCTATTAATTTAGTGACTGCGCAGTCACCCACGATCTCCGTAGGAGTACGGGACATTGGGTGGGGGTTACAGGACACTGGGTGGGAACACCAGACATTGGGCAGAAGGTGCTCCAGTATTGCATAAGGTTATGATGTTATGTAATGTGTTATATGTTCATAAGTAAAGTCCTTAGTTATTATATAATCACTGTTTGTGTGGTTTCTGATTGGGTTCCTATTTAGGGTCATTCTACACTTCCATAGAATCCTACATAGGTGGAGGCGCTGAAAGAAGATCCGTTCCTGAGGATTCACCCCAGGCTCTCATTAGCGGAGGCTCAGACCTCCTGTGAGCCTGCAGGTATACGCACCACACCGGTAACACTACATGTTCTACTCACCCACACTATATATGAGATTGGGTGGGGTGGAATACCCGTTACATTTGGAGGCGCTGCTGAGATACCACCTGGGGTGCCCTGTCCATTTTTTTTCTAAATTGTCCCGTCCCTATTTTTGTCGCCATGTTTGTGAAGTCCAGAGACGAGGTCCTTGCCTGGGCTTTGCGGCAGTATATGGAACCTGGCCAGGTAGTGGCGGTAGGAGGCATTCCCGCTCTTATACCCGTGGTTAAAGTCCGGGAGTATATGTGTAAAATTCCTGGGTGGCCGTGGGCATGTGTCTTAGAGGAAGAACAAGATCCCACGTCTATATGGAAAACCATACTTTTTGTTGTAACTCACACTGAGGATATATGCCTGGCAGAGGCACCGTCCGTGCTGTTCATGCCCGGGGGCCCCTCAGATGGGTACCCCCTAGTCTATGCCGACCCAGCAAAATGGCGTCTCCCGCCAAATCAGGAGAGCGCACGTGCTGCTGACTGCAAGCCTGCACAGAAAGATGTCGCAACATTCTGTCCGGGTTTGGCGCGAAAGTCAGAGCCCCTCCCCTGTGATGTGAGTGACTCAGTGCAGAGCGAAAACCAATCCCTTGTAAAAAGTGCCCTTCCTTTAGATTCCACCAGGGGGAGCAAGCACGGTTATCTTCAACCATACGTGGACGCTGTGATAGACACTCTGATCTCTGAGGATGAGATGATGCATGAGGATGAGATAGACTGTCAGGGGATACACCCTAATGTGTATGTGCCCTGGCAAGCGCCAGGAATAGATCTCCTTATGCTACTGTGCCCCTGTTTGCAAGAAGCCTATGACGAGGGAGCCGTCATGTCCCAAGTGCCACTAGACTTCAGAATCACCGAGGTAGATGGGGAGCCGTGTACACAGTGCTTTAGCCCCACCTGTGACTGTTCTAGGGGAGCACTGGCGTGGGAGCCCAGATGTGATTGTTGCGGTGCAATTTTCTTGATGCCTATTGTACCCCAGCCTACAGAGCCAGCTAAGGAGCCAAGTGAACCCTTGGCGGAGAAGAACGCGACTGCAGTGGAGGTACCGGAGCACGCCAGCTTCGTACCCACAACCACTGGCTGTATTACAGAAGGATCTGGTGACTACCTTGCGGAGGATACTGTCATGATATCTTCCGGGGAAAAGGTGTATCCCGATGTTGCGGACCCTGCTGTGGGCCCGTGTGCCCTACAATGGTCAGTCCGACCTACTACGGAGGTACCATCGGTCCTAGAATGGGGACCAGTACCTAACGCCGACAAGGGTGAGTCGACTGCCCCAGGGGTGTCGGGGGTGAGCCTCCAGGTGACCGCGGAGCACGATGGCTCCTTAAGTCTGGTCGCCCGGGCGAAGGGCTTCCCTCTGCATCGCGTCCTGTTGGAGGTGTCCTCATTAGAAGGTAGCTGTCCAGACAAGAGAGTGGACCAGTGTCTACCGCCGATCCTTCCGGAAGAAGGGAAGCCCATCGTCAGCCAGCCGAGTGGTAAGGAACCCCCTTGTTCCCCACAGACTCCGATGGAGGTGGCCGTGAAGAAGGCCAAAGCTACGGTTCCTGAGCGGAGTGTGAGCCCGTGTGCTCCGACACAAGTGGAGGACTGGGATCCAACGCTCCCGAAGTTCGAGTCAGTGAGTGGACTGTCCCAGAAGAGTTGGGGACAGGTCCCGATACCACCAAGGTGGGAACTGACAGCGTCCCCGAGGACCTGTTGGCCACCGTGAATCACCGCAGGGGTAAGGTGTCTACTCTTTCCCCCCTGCCAGGTGAAACCGAGACATTGTCCAGTGCTCGCTTCTCAGTGGAAGCCTCGCAAGTCCGTAGGGACAAGGACTGTGTAAAGGAAGATCCAGGGAGACTGGCCTCCTTTACGCCCAAAAAGGAGCGTGCCATTCGCCAGGTGGTGGACCGCGGGAAAGGTCCTGGCCTCCTGGTCTACCGCACCCCTGCCGCGGATGACCGGGTAAAGGTCTGCTTCAGAGACACTGTGCTACTCCATCCACCAGGGGGAGGAAGTAGCGAAGAGCCAGTAACTGTCGCTTTAGAGTGTGCTCTCCAAGAAATTTTTCTGGGGGAGGCTCACGGACGCAAAAGTGAGGTACCCCCATCTGATCTGGTAGGGGCACCCCACACATGGTCTCAGCCAGTCTCGGGTATTATTGAGTGTGATGTACCATGTAATCTGAGGTGTAAAGTCGACCTGATAAGTGTAACAAATATGACATGCCGTATTTTATTGTGTAACCTTATGTCAGGGTATGGCGTTCTCCAAGCGAGGACGTTGGATTTTCCACCAGGGGGAGAGTGTAGCCAAGTCTCCCCAGCACGTCCGCACCCCCCTCACCTGACTGCCGATCGCGGGGGCCGCCGCGTCCAATGGCGGCTCCGTTCGGCGATGGCAGGGGAGAGGGCGGTCAGGTCCCGGCTCGGGGGTTGCCGGGGACGCGTGCGGCCGGTTGCCAAGGCCGCACGCGCATCTCAGGGCTCCCGGCGCTCCCGGAGCCGGGCGGATAGGGCGCCGCCATTGCGCTTCAGTTCGCGCATGCGCAGTAGGTCCCTGGCGGCCCAGTTAGCTCGCGCATGCGCAGGGAGGCTGCGAGAGGCAGGGAAGAGTCGCGCGAGGGCAGAGACAGAGCATGAAACAGTGAGGCGGCCATTAATAGATCGCGCATGCGCGGGAGAAGCGCGCACGCGGCCCCAATGGTATAGCAGCCTCCTGGGAACTACAACTCCCAGGAGGCATAGAGAGACAGGCACCAGGTGCCTGATAGTGGCCAATAGGGCTGGAGGAAGCTCAGCCCGGGAAAAGAGATACATTTCCCGGGCTTTGCATGAGTCAGTTAGTTGGAGCAGCGGAGCTGAAGGGGAAGGAAGGATGCAGGGAGTGAGTGTAGATCCTGCATCCAGATAGGTACCCACACCCTCCAGGTAGGCCCCAACTCCCCACCAGGTTAGTGGGTAACTGAAAAGGGACGGCCCTAGATAGGGAGGTCACCCTTAGTGTGTGTAAGGTGCAGGTTTGGCAGTGCCACAGCGGGTAGTGCTGTGCGCACTGGCAAATAGGCATAGAGTGCGTGCAGTGGGTTATTGGTGCGGGTTCCAGGTTGCTGTGTTGAGTGTTGCATGTGACGCTGCATGTACTGAGTGCAAGGTGTGTGCAGCGTGTGTTACTGTCTGCAGGCTGACTGTGAGAGCTGTGTGTCGGCTGCAGGCGCGTTAGGATTAGTGAGTTAGCTAGTGGTTAGTGAGGTTTCTGGACTTGGGGTAGTAGGGGAGGGGGGTAGGTTATTAACCCCGCAGGCCCTAGGAGTTTTCCCCAAGCCACCCCAGGTTGCGGTTCATCAGGGACAGGCCCTAGGTTAGGGTTCCTGTCACTTTAGGGATAGATAGGGATAGCGGCGGTTGCTGTTCCCGGAAAGCGGTTGGACCCACGTTGGGGTCCACAGAGACTGTGTTCCCGAGGGGACCGCCCTAGCGGTCCACAAGTGCAGGAGTTCGGTTGGAGGAGTCCTCGCCGATTGACCCTTTGAGAAGAGTGTTGCAGGCCCGAGCATCGGAGTGCTCGGAAGGTACCTCTGTATTATATGTGCACCAACAGGCCTATTAATTTAGTGACTGCGCAGTCACCCACGATCTCCGTAGGAGTACGGGACATTGGGTGGGGGTTACAGGACACTGGGTGGGAACACCAGACATTGGGCAGAAGGTGCTCCAGTATTGCATAAGGTTATGATGTTATGTAATGTGTTATATGTTCATAAGTAAAGTCCTTAGTTATTATATAATCACTGTGTGTGTGGTTTCTGATTGAGTTCCTATGTAGGGTCATTCTACACTTCCATAGAATCCTACATAGGTGGAGGCGCTGAAAGAAGATCCGTTCCAGAGGATTCACCCCAGGCTCTCATTAGCGGAGGCTCAGACCTCCTGTGAGCCTGCAGGTATACGCACCACACCGGTAACACTACATGTTCTACTCACCCACACTATATACAGTATGAGATTGGGTGGGGTGGAATACCCGTTACATGTGTATAACCGGTATTACCTTTCTGGGCGTGTATGTGTATTCCGGTATTACCTATCTGGGCGTGTATGTGTATATCGTATTATCTCCCTGGGCGTGTGTGTATACAGGTATTAACTCTCTGGGAAGAAAATAAAGTGCGCAACTACTAATTGAGTGACGTGATAATTAGTGATTAAATAAAATTACGTGACCTTGAACAGAGTGTCTGCAGCTGCGATGGAGGGGGGGCTCAGGGACCCCCTAAGCTAACAGATAAAAACAGAAAAGACACAGCGCACAATACCGGAATACACATACACGCCCAGAAAGGTAATACCGGTTATACACATACATGTTCAGAGAGGTATACCAGTATGCACATACACGCCCAGAGATGTAATACCGGTATACACATACACGTCCAGAGATGTAATACCGGTATACACATACACGCCCAGAGAGGTAAAACCGTTATACACATACACGCCAAGAAAGGTAATACAGGTATACACATACACGCCCAGAGAGGTAATACCGGTATACACATACACGCCCAGAGAGGTATTACCTGTATACACATACACATCCAGAGAGGTAATACCGGCATACACATACACGTCCAGAGAGGTAATACCGGTATACACATACAAGCCCAGAGAGTTAATAACAGAAAAGACACAGCGCACAACGCTCATAGTGCATTAAACAATATATTGACATAAACAATAAGGTAGGGTGAGTAATGTGCGTACTTCAAAGTGATTAATCATAAGCAGTTTTGGGATAATGTTACCCAACGCCTCAGGAAACCGGAACGAGTGTCCTCACAAGGGTTGTGGCGCTGATATCTCGGATGCAGGATCCTGTTGGTAGGAAGGTAAGTAGGAAGCCTCTACGAGTTCTTTCTCCCCAGAGCACGAGTCAAAAGTCAGCTACTGTCCCATACAGTGCTTTGCCAGAGCGAAGCTCCACACCGGCTGGATTCTCTCACTCCCCTCCGTGCGAAGCACTTCCGGGTCGATGACGTCACCGCGGGGGAGATCGCTGGTTATGGCGCCGTTCAAACTCGATCAGCTCGCGTGGTGGGGTGATAGTTAGAGGTAGAGCTCTTGACCAGTCATCCAACGCGTTTCGAAACCCGTGGGTTTCTTCATCAGGGAATAAAATAAAGTGGTTTCGGATTAATTCTAAATACTACACGATCGTACCTCATTGGCTAAGCTATCTACTCTCATAGCCAATGGGGAAGTAGTAGAGGCGGGTTAAAAGTCCCGGTTTCGCGCGTCACTGGTTGTCAATGGCAACAGAACATATACTAAAATAAACTTTATTAACAATGACATGTCTAACCACACGCGATTGATGAAACTAAAACAAAAGGAAACAGTGTTACACATAATAAAAAACCATAGTGCACGAGTGCATCAGTGGCTGGGCAGACTAGGATGGCTATCCTAAAATGCAATATATATCACAAATAAAGTGAGTAAAGAAGATGAAAAGTGATCAAAGCCGATTAGCACTAAAGAGCAGCAAGATGAATACAAGCAGCCTAAATTCATTAAAAGGGGCATGTCCTGATAAATTGGCTAAAAAGACAAAGAGACAAAAATTAAAAATTCATATAAAAATAAAATTGAGTTAAAAGCTTTTTGAGGTAGTATAAATGGATCATATAAGAACTTTAATACAGGGACCAAATGTCTATATCTTCATTTAAACCCCCTGGATACAAGGTGTTTAATTTGTGTATCCAGAAGGTTTCCTGCCTAGAAAGTTCTTTTACTCTGTCACCCCCTCTCCTATTTTTGAGTATATACTTAATACCTTTAAATAGTAGAGAGGAGGGATCACTGTTGTGGAATTGTGCATAATGTTTAGAAAGGCTATGCTTCATAAACCCTATTTTAATGTTGCGCAAGTGTTCTTGAATGCGTACTTTCAAAGGGCGTTTGGTACGTCCCACATAGAAAAGGCCATACGGACACTCCAATAAATAAACCACATGGTCAGTATTGCAATATATAAAATCATTAATATCATGTACTTCTCCATTTGTACATTTAAAAGTTTTTCTGTCGGGGTGCAAATGCTTGCAAACTGAACACTTACCGCACTTGAAATTCCCAATTGGTTTAGTGCTTAACCATTTTCTATCCACACTAGGATGTTCTGTTAGTTTTATATCACTTGGGGATAGTGTATTTTTTAGATTTTTTGCTCTTCTGTAAATAAATTTTGGGAATTCCGAGAGGTGAGCACCCAGCAGCAAATCATTTGATAAAATAGGCCAATGTTTTCTTATAATTTTCTCAATACGCCCCGTCATTGAATTAAAATTAGTGAGAAAAGAAACGTTGCATTTACCCTCATTTTCCTGGGGGGTTTTGCTTTTTTTATGTTTTGTTAATAACATGGTTTTTCTATCAAGTTTTCTTATTTTCTCCAGATCTTTATTTAGTTTCTCTAGACGATAGCCCCTCTCTAAAAATCTTAAGGTCAATTTTTTGGCCTGTTCCTCAAAGTCTACTTCCGTACTACAGTTCTTCTTCAACCTATAATATTGGCCACTGGGGATATTTGATATCCACGTTTTTTTGTGGTTGCTTGTGGCAACAAGGAGGTTGTTGCAATCAACCTCCTTGAAGTGCGTTTTTGTTACCACATTCCCCTCTGCTGACGCCATAAGATTGAGATCCAGGAAGTGTACTTCTGTCTCATGCTCTACATGTGTAAAAGTGAGGTTTTTGTTATTGTTATTTATGTACTGTAGGAATTGGCCAATTGAGCACTGGTCGCCGTCCCATATGCACAGGATGTCATCTATGAACCGACGCCACACAATAATATTTGCCTTGAAAGGGTTGTTATTATAAATGTATTCCTCTTCCCATCTTCCCATGTACAGGTTTGCGAAACTGGGGGCAAATCTCGTGCCCATTGCAGTTCCGCAAACCTGTATAAAAAATTCATCAAGAAACATAAAATAATTATGTTTCAGGATGTACCTGATAGAATCTACAACAAATTGGCTATTGAGGGGATGTAGGGTGACATCATTCAATAAAAAGGATTGAACGGCATTAAGACCCTCCTCATGTGGGATGTTAGTATACAGGGCCTGCACATCGCAGGTGAGCCACCTGTAGGAGTCTTTCCACACAAAACCTTCCATCAGATTCAACACTGATGTTGAATCTCTCAAGTACAGTAGGAAGGGAGTTTTGCTACAAAAGGTTGGAGGAAATAGTCCACATATTGGGATAGGTTAGATGTAAGGCTCTCTATTCCCGAAATAATCGGTCTGCCTGGCGGGTTTGTCACACTTTTGTGAGTTTTTGGGAGATGATAAAAAATGGCAATTTTTGGACAGCTACCGTACAAAAACTCATATTCTCTTTTTTCAATTACATTACTTGTGAGGGCTTCATCAAGAAGAATTTTTAGTAAAACCAGAAATTCCCCCGTAGGGTCCCTTTTCAATCTTTTATAGGAGGTGGTGTCGTTTAGGAGTCTGAGGGCTTCCCCCTCATAGTCCTTCCTATCTTGTAACATGACACCGCCCCCCTTGTCAGCTTGCCTGATAATCAAGTTTTTGTTTTCTTTTAGGAGTTTTAGAGCCAATGCTTCGTTTTTGTTCAAATTATGTCTAATATCACTACTTTTGACATTATTAGTTAATAAATTAAAATCTTTGTTGACCATGTTAAAAAATGTCTCTATGTGATGACCTTTGGAGTGTGCAGGGTAAAATTTTGACTTCCCTCTAAAGTGAGTATGTGTGCAGGTTAAATCATCGTTCCTAGTCTCTAGCTGAATTGATTCAGCAGTACTAGTGTCAGTAATCCTTATTGATGGAGTATTTTCTATATCTGATTTAATAAAATGCCTCTTCAGAGTGAGATTCCTAACAAACTTCTGAAGGTCCGTATATAATTGGAAAGCATTAGGGCCACAAGACCGGGAGAAAGTGAGGCCTCTGTCTAAAACCTTTTTCTGGTCATCCGTCAAGATGACAGTAGACAGATTAAAGATCCCTATAGGAGATGTAGTTTTTAAGACATCTCGCAATGTCTTTTCTTGAGATCTGGCCCCCCCTCTTGTTCCTCTCCTGACAGGACCCTTTTCCTCCTTTCTTTTATCTCCGGTTTTTGTATTGCACCCTGACCCTCTCCCTTCCTCAGCGGATCTATGTGCCTGTTTTTGACTGAGTCTAAAAAACCCGAGGGAGAGGATTGGGCCGGTGATCTCTGCCTAGCACTTGGTTTAAAAGCTCTCTGATTAAAATTCGAATCATAATTACCATATTCTCTTTGCCCATATCTAAAATTTGGAATGTAGTTTTTCCCTTTGTAATTAGGGTTTCTAAATTGTCCCTCCTGTCTGGGGTGGGGCGGGTAACCATTATTTGGGGTAAAACCCCTTCTATCTCCATATACTTGGGTATCCCTGCCTCTTTCATTCCAATTTTCCCAGCCTTTTTGATTAGGGAAAGGTGTAAAATTTCTTTGCTGCTCATTAGTTCTGTTTAAGGATTGGGAGGAGTCTCTTATACCCCCTCCTTTTTGGTTAATTTTAAAGACCTGCTTCTATCAGAGTCTTTTGCCCAATTCCTTTGTCTGTTATTATCGTAATCGGCTTTGTCTCTAAAAAACTTTTCATGTTTCTTTTTCGTGATTTCTTCCTCCGCATGTTCAAGTTTCATGCGGAGGTCGTGTTCGAGCTCCGAGCAATCATACTCAATTACTAGGGGCTCCAACACTTTGATAACATCTGAAATCTCTTTATCCATCATTTTTAATGGTTTTGTTCTTTCGTAAATAATGAGTTTCATTAGTGATATAGAACAGTCATCCAAGATCCTATTCCACTCTTTTAAAAAATGTTCATTCTCCTTACCGAAGGTGGGTGATTTGCGAAAACGCAGGCCCCTAGGGACTCTTATCACACTCCACATATTTTTGAATAGTTCTTTTTTCAAGGTGGATTTTTCCTTCGGTAAGGAGTAATTGCTCTAATACTTTAAAATTCTTTTCAATAGATCCCTTAACATTTCCCTTGTCAGGAACTATAGTACATTCCTCAGAAAACAGTGAGTCAAAATGTTCATCACGTTTTTTCCGGCAATCTACCAGGCTCCACACCATGGTCCGGGTAAAATATTAAACCACACTAAAGGGTGTGAAAATAAAAGTGTGAGTGCAGCACCAAACAGAGCAAAGATAAGTGAGAAGAAAATAAAGTGCGCAACTACTAATTGAGTGACGTGATAATTAGTGATTAAATAAAATTACGTGACCTTGATCAGAGCGTCTGCAGCTGCGATGGAGGGGGGGCTCAGGGACCCCCTAAGCTAACAGATAAAAACAGAAAAGACACAGCGCACAATGCTCATAGTGCATTAAACAATATATTGACATAAACAATAAGGTAGGGTGAGTAATGTGCGTACATCAAAGTGATTAATCATAAGCAGTTTTGGGATAATGTTACCCAACGCCTCAGGAAACCGGAACGAGTGTCCTCACAAGGATTGTGGCGCTGATATCTCGGATGCAGGATCCTGTTGGTAGGAAGGTAAGTAGGAAGCCTCTATGAGTTCTTTCTCCCCAGAGCACGAGTCAAACGTCAGCTACTGTCCCATACAGTGCTTTGCCAGAGCGAAGCTCCACACCGGCTGGATTCTCTCACTCCCCTCCGTGCGAAGCACTTCCGGGTCGATGACGTCACCGCGGGGGAGATCGCTGGTTTTGGAGCCGTTCAAACTCGATCAGCTCGCGTGGTGGGGTGATAGTTAGAGGTAGAGCTCTTGACCAGTCATCCAACGCGTTTCGAAACCCGTGGGTTTCTTCATCAGGGAATAAAATAAAGTGGTTTCGGATGAATTCCAAATACTACACGATCGTACCTCATTGGCTAAGCTATCTACTCTCATAGCCAATGGGGAAGTAGTAGAGGCGGATTAAAAGTCCCGGTTTCGCGCGTCACTGGTTGTCAATGGCAACAGAACATATACTAAAATAAACTTTATTAACAATGACATGTCTAACCACACGCGATTGATGAAACTAAAACAAAAGGAAACAGTGTTACACATAATAAAAAACCATAGTGCACGAGTGCATCAGTGGCTGGGCAGACTAGGATGGCTATCCTAAAATGCAATATATATCACAAATAAAGTGAGTAAAGAAGATGAAAAATGATCAAAGCCGATTAGCACTAAAGAGCAGCAAGATGAATACAAGCAGCCTAAATTCATTAAAAGGGGCATGTCCTGATAAATTGGCTGAAAAGACAAAGAGACAAAAATTAAAAATTCATATAAAAATAAAATTGAGTTAAAAGCTTTTTGAGGTAGTATAAATGGATCATATAAGAACTTTAATACAGGGACCAAATGTCTATATCTTCCGGAGATAAAAGAAAGGAGGAAAAGGGTCCTGTCAGGAGAGGAACAAGAGGGGGGGGGCCAGATCTCAAGAAAAGAGATTGCGAGATGTCTTAAAAACTACATCTCCTAAAGGGATCTTTAATCTGTCTACTGTCATCTTGACGGATGACCAGAAAAAGGTTTTAGACAGAGGCCTCACTTTCTCCCGGTCTTGTGGCCCTAATGCTTTCCAATTATATACGGACCTTCAGAAGTTTGTTAGGAATCTCACTCTGAAGAGGCATTTTATTAAATCAGATATAGAAAATACTCCATCAATAAGGATTACTGACACTAGTACTGCTGAATCAATTCAGCTAGAGACTAGGAACGATGATTTAACCTGCACACATACTCACTTTAGAGGGAAGTCAAAATTTTACCCTGCACACTCCAAAGGTCATCACATAAAGACATTTTTTAACATGGTCAACAAAGATTTTAATTTATTAACTAATAATGTCAAAAGTAGTGATATTAGACATAATTTGAACAAAAACGAAGCATTGGCTCTAAAACTCCTAAAAGATAACAAAAACTTGATTATCAGGCAAGCTGACAAGGGGGGCGGTGTCGTGTTACAAGATAGGAAGGACTATGAGGGGGAAGCCCTCAGACTCCTAAACGACACCACCTCCTATAAAAGATTGAAAAGGGACCCTACGGGGGAATTTCTGGTTTTACTAAAAAATCTTCTTGATGAAGCCCTCACAAGTAATGTAATTGAAAAAAGAGAATATGATTTTTTGTACTGTAGCTGTCCAAAAATTGCCATTTTTTATCATCTCCCAAAAACTCACAAAAGTATGACAAACCCGCCAGGCAGACCGATTATTTCGGGAATAGAGAGCCTTACATCTAACCTATCCCAATATGTGGACTATTTCCTCCAACCTTTTGTAGCAAAACTCCCTTCCTACTTGAGAGATTCAACATCAGTGTTGAATCTGATGGAAGGTTTTGTGTGGAAAGACTCCTACAGGTGGCTCACCTGCGATGTGCAGGCCCTGTATACTAACATCCCACATGAGGAGGGTCTTAATGCCGTTCAATCCTTTTTATTGAATGATGTCACCCTACATCCCCTCAATAGCCAATTTGTTGTAGATTCTATCAGGTACATCCTGAAACATAATTATTTTATGTTTCTTGATGAATTTTTTATACAGGTTTGCGGAACTGCAATGGGCACGAGATTTGCCCCCAGTTTCGCAAACCTGTACATGGGAAGATGGGAAGAGGAATACATTTATAATAACAACCCTTTCAAGGCAAATATTATTGTGTGGCGTCGGTTCATAGATGACATCCTGTGCATATGGGACGGCGACCAGTGCTCAATTGGCCAATTCCTACAGTACATAAATAACAATAACAAAAACCTCACTTTTACACATGTAGAGCATGAGACAGAAGTACACTTCCTGGATCTCAATCTTATGGCGTCAGCAGAGGGGAATGTGGTAACAAAAACGCACTTCAAGGAGGTTGATTGCAACAACCTCCTTGTTGCCACAAGCAACCACAAAAAAACGTGGATATCAAATATCCCCAGTGGCCAATATTATAGGTTGAAGAAGAACTGTAGTACGGAAGTAGACTTTGAGGAACAGGCCGAAAAATTGACCTTAAGATTTTTAGAGAGGGGCTATCGTCTAGAGAAACTAAATAAAGATCTGGAGAAAATAAGAAAACTTGATAGAAAAACCATGTTATTAACAAAACATAAAAAAAGCAAAACCCCCCAGGAAAATGAGGGTAAATGCAACGTTTCTTTTCTCACTAATTTTAATTCAATGACGGGGCGTATTGAGAAAATTATAAGAAAACATTGGCCTATTTTATCAAATGATTTGCTGCTGGGTGCTCACCTCTCGGAATTCCCAAAATTTATTTACAGAAGAGCAAAAAATCTAAAAAATACACTATCCCCAAGTGATATAAAACTAACAGAACATCCTAGTGTGGATAGAAAATGGTTAAGCACTAAACCAATTGGGAATTTCAAGTGCGGTAAGTGTTCAGTTTGCAAGCATTTGCACCCCGACAGAAAAACTTTTAAATGTACAAATGGAGAAGTACATGATATTAATGATTTTATATATTGCAATACTGACCATGTGGTTTATTTATTGGAGTGTCCGTGTGGCCTTTTCTATGTGGGACGTACCAAACGCCCTTTGAAAGTACGCATTCAAGAACACTTGCGCAACATTAAA
Organism: Ascaphus truei; assembly: GCF_040206685.1. Lineage (NCBI taxonomy): Eukaryota > Metazoa > Chordata > Amphibia > Anura > Ascaphidae > Ascaphus > Ascaphus truei. The sequence goes on from NC_134484.1 coordinate 338,963,732, forward strand.
ATAGGGTTTATGAAGCATAGCCTTTCTAAACATTATGCACAATTCCACAACAGTGACCCCTTCTCTCTACTATTTAAAGGTATTAAGTATATACCCAAAAATAGGAGAGGGGGTGACAGAGTAAAAGAACTTTCTAGGCAGGAAACCTTCTGGATACACAAATTAAACACCTTGTATCCAGGGGGTTTAAATGAAGATATAGACATTTGGTCCCTGTATTAAAGTTCTTATATGATCCATTTATACTACCTCAAAAAGCTTTTAACTCAATTTTATTTTTATATGAATTTTTAATTTTTGTCTCTTTGTCTTTTTAGCCAATTTATCAGGACATGCCCCTTTTAATGAATTTAGGCTGCTTGTATTCATCTTGCTGCTCTTTAGTGCTAATCGGCTTTGATCACTTTTCATCTTCTTTACTCACTTTATTTGTGATATATATTGCATTTTAGGATAGCCATCCTAGTCTGCCCAGCCACTGATGCACTCGTGCACTATGGTTTTTTATTATGTGTAACACTGTTTCCTTTTGTTTTAGTTTCATCAATCGCGTGTGGTTAGACATGTCATTGTTAATAAAGTTTATATTAGTATATGTTCTGTTGCCATTGACAACCAGTGACGCGCGAAACCGGGACTTTTAACCCGCCTCTACTACTTCCCCATTGGCTATGAGAGTAGATAGCTTAGCCAATGAGGTACGATCGTGTAGTATTTAGAATTCATCCGAAACCACTTTATTTTATTCCCTGATGAAGAAACCCACGGGTTTCGAAACGCGTTGGATGACTGGTCAAGAGCTCTACCTCTAACTATCACCCCACCACGCGAGCTGATCGAGTTTGAACGGCGCCATAACCAGCGATCTCCCCTGCGGTGACGTCATCGACCCGGAAGTGCTTCGCACGGAGGGGAGTGAGAGAATCCAGCCGGTGTGGAGCTTCGCTCTGGCAAAGCACTGTATGGGACAGTAGCTGACATTTGACTCGTGCTCTGGGGAGAAAGAACTCATAGAGGCTTCCTACTTACCTTCCTACCAACAGGATCCTGCATCCGAGATATCAGCGCCACAACTCTTGTGAGGACACTCGTTCCGGTTTCCTGAGGCGTTGGATAACATTATCCCAAAACTGCTTATGATTAATCACTTTGATGCCCTATGAGCCTGGTGCGCTGTGTCTTTTCTGTTATTAACTCTCTGGGCTTGTATGTGTATACCGGTATTACCTCTCTGGACGTGTATGTGTTTGCCGGTATTACCTCTCTGGGGGTGTATGTGTATAAAGGTATTACCTCTCTGGATGTGTATGTGTATACCGGTAATACCTCTCTGGGCGTGTATGTGTATACCGGTATTACCTCTCTGGGCGTGTATGTGTATACCTGTATTACCTTTCTTGGCGTGTATGTGTATACCGGTTTTACCTCTCTGGGCGTGTATGTGTATACCGGTATTACATCTCTGGACGTGTATGTGTATACCGGTATTACATCTCTGGGCGTGTATGTGCATACTGGTATACCTCTCTGAACATGTATGTGTATAACCGGTATTACCTTTCTGGGCGTGTATGTGTATTCCGGTATTACCTATCTGGGCGTGTATGTGTATATCGTATTATCTCCCTGGGCGTGTGTGTACACTGGCGACACACTTTATTCGAGCTCGGCTAGTCCCACGAATTCGGGTATACCCGGGTGTATTGAGGTTTGTGACTGTTTTCTGCCCGAGTGCATTGAGGTATTTTCCAGGCAGGGATTGAAGCATTTTATTCCCGCTGGCTGCAACACTGCACAGTATATATATATATACGGCATTACAATTCATGAATTTATGCCATCTGGTAGACACGCGAAGCATTGCAGCCTATTAAATCCTAATCATTATCATTTAACAGATCAGCCGCCCGTCAGCCAGGCATGAACCCAGGCTGGGAAGGCAAATGCAACGGGGCTTGTCAGAGGTGAGGAGCGGCGCATTCCAGGTATCTGCCAGGTACATACTGGGTATTTGCTCGAATAAAGTGTGTCGGTGCAGTATACAGGTATTAACTCTCTGGGCTTGTATGTGTATACCGGTATTACCTCTCTGGACGTGTATGTGTATGCCGGTATTACCTCTCTGGGGGTGTATGTGTATAAAGGTATTACCTCTCTGGATGTGTATGTGTATACCGGTAATACCTCTCTGGGCGTGTATGTGTATACCGGTATTACCTCTCTGGGCGTGTATGTGTATACCGGTATTACCTTTCTTGGCGTGTATGTGTATACCGGTTTTACCTCTCTGGGCGTGTATGTGTATACCGGTATTACCTCTCTGGGCGTGTACTGTATGTGTATACCGGTATTACCTCTCTGGGCGTGTATGTGTATACAGGTATTACTTCTCTGGGCGTTTATGTGTATACCGGAATAACCTCTCTGGGCGTGTATGTGTATAGCGTTATTACCTCTCTGGGTGTGTATGTGTATACCGGTATTACCTCTCTGGGCGTGTATGTGTATACCGGTATTACCTCTCTGGGCGTGTATGTGTATACCGGTATTACCTCTCTGGGCGTGTATGTGTATACCGGTATTACCTCTCTGGGCGTGTATGTGTTTACCGGTATTACCTCTCTGGGGGTGTTTGTGTATACCGGTATTACCTTTCTGGGCGTGTACGTGTATACCAGTATTACTTCTCTTGGCGTGTCTGTGTATGCCGGTATTACCTCTCTGGGCGTGTATGTGTATACCGGTATTACCTCCCTGGACATGTATGTGTATACAGGTATTAACACTCTGGGCCTGTACGTGTATACAGGTATTAACTCTCTGGGCGTGTATGTGTATACCGGTATTTCCTCTCTGGACATGTATGTGTATACAGGTATTAACTCTCTGGGCGTGTACGTGTATACCGGTTTTACCTCTCTGGGCGTGTATACCAGTACTACCTCTCTGGGCGTCTATGTGTATACCGGTATTACTTCTCTTGGCGTGTCTGTGTATGCCGGTATTACCACTCTGGATGTGTATGTGTATACCGGTATTACCGCTCTGGGCGTGTATGTGTATACCGGTATTACCTCTATGGGCGTGTATGTGTATACCGGTATTACCTCTCTGGGCATGTATGTGTATACCGGTATTACATCTCTGGGCGTGTATGTGTATACTGGTATACTTCTCTGAGCGTGCAAGTGTATATCGGTATTACCTCTCTGGACGTGTACAGTATGTGTATACCGGTATTACATCTCCGGGCGTGTATGTGCATACTGGTATACCTCTCTGAACATGTATGTGTTTAACCGGTATTACCTTTATGGGCGTGTATGTGTATTCTGGTATTACCTCTCTGGGCATGTATGTGTATATCGTATTATCTCCCTGGACGTGTATGTGTATACAGGTATTAACTCTCTGGGCTTGTATGTGTATACCTGTATTACCTCTCTGGACGTGTATGTGTATACCGGTATTACCTCTCTGGGCGTGTATTTCTATACCGGTATTACCTCTCTGGGTGTGTATGTGAATACCGGTTTTACCTCTCTTGACATGTATGTGTATACAGGTATTAACTCTCTGGGCCTGTACGTGTATACAGGTATTAACTCTCTGGGCATGTATGTGCATACCGGTATTACCTCTCTGGACATGTATGTGTATACAGGTATTAAGTCTCTGGGCCTGTACGTGTATACAGGTATTAACTCTCTGGGCGTGTATGTGCATACCGGTATTACCTCTCTGGACGTATATGTGTATACAGGTATTAACTCTCTGGGCCTGTACGTGTATACCGGTATTACCTCTCTGGGCGTGTATGTGTATAGCGGTATTACTTCTCTTGGCGTGTGTGTATACCGGTATTACCACTCTGGACGTGTATGTGTATACCGGTATTACCTCTCTGGGCGTGTATGTGTATACCGGTATTACCTCTCTGGGCGTGTATGTGTATACCGGTATTACCTCTCTGGGCGTGTATGTGTATACCGGTGTTACCGCTCTGGGTGTGTATGTGTATACCGGCTTTGTACCTGGCGAATAAACCCTGCTGTGCATCAACACTACGTTTCCCTGCCTTTGATCTGGATAAAAGAGACTGCAACGTGGTGTGGACATCACAATATATATATATATATATATATATATATATATATATATATATATATATATATATCATTATTATATGATATAGCAGTGTACTATAAGCTAGTACTTTCTTACAACCCTGTATTTACATGTCCGATCCCTCACCACCGGGGTTTTAACATTCACTTTGAAAATAAATAACACACCAGAGTTTGATATATGATAAATACAATTTTATTATTTTTGTGTCTTGTTATAGTCTCCCTGAGAGGTAGTTATTCTGACCAATCTTCCTATTCATCCTACTGTAGTCTACAAACTATTGTGTATATCATACCTATTATAGGTTTTGACATTACATTTCATCAGGTTGAGTGCAATTTTCTGGGATCTATTATGATCTTCTTCGATTAGACATTGTATCTAAGTATCGTTCCTCCCAAATGCACCCGTTTGGCGCAGTTATGCGCACAATATATTTGGTTTGAGCGGTGATTCCCCCCTTTTTGGTTATCTATGAGAGAGAGCGAGAAATAGAATGGGGGAGAGACAGCATTAGGAGGAGAGACAGACACATGGAGAGGGAGAGACAGACAGAGCATGGGGAGAGAGAGAGACAGAATACGGAAAGAGAGAGACAGCATGGGGAGAGCGCGAGAGACAGCAAGGGGAGAGCGAGAGATGGCATGGGGAGAGCGAGAGATGGCATGGGGAGAGGCAGGCACAGTATGGGTGGGATAGAGACAGACTGGAGAGAGCAGACAGAATGGAGAGAAGAATTGTAAGAGTACTGGAGGGATTGGGAGGGAGAGAATGGAGGGATGGGAGAGTGAGAAGGATGGGGGGAGAGAATGGAAGGGTTGGGGAGAGAGAGAATAGAGGGATGGGGTTGAGAGAGAGGCTGGAGGGATGAGGGGAGAGAGAGAGAGAGAAGAGGGATGGTAGGGAGAGTGGCTGGAGGGATGGGGTTAAGAGAGAGGATGAGGGATGGGGAGAGAGAATAGATGGATGGGGTTAAGAGAGAGGATGGAGGGATGGGGGAGAGAGAATAGAGTAATCGTGTTTAGAGAGAGGATGGAGGGATGGGGGAGAGAGAATGGAGGGATGGGGTTAAGAGAGAGGATGGAGGGATGGGGGAGAGAGAATAGAGTAATCGTGTTTAGAGAGAGGATGGAGGGATGGGGGAGAGAGAATAGAGTGATCGGGTTAAGAGAGAGGATGGAGGGATGGGGGAGAGAGAATGGAGGGATGGTTGGGAGTGAGAGGATGGAGGGATAGAGAATAGAGGGATGGTGGGGAGAGAGTGGCTGAAAGGATGGGGGAGAATAGAGGGATGGGGTTGAGAGAGGTTGGAGGGATGGGGGAGAGAGAATGGAGCGATGTGGGGAGAGAGAATGGAGGGATGGGGGAGAGAGAATTGAGGGATGGGGGAGGGTGACAGGATGGGGGGAGAGAGGGAATGGGGAAGCGAGAGAATGGAGGGATGGAGAGAGAGAGAATTGAGGGATGGGGGAGAGTAAGAGGATGGGGGGAGAGAGAATGGAGGGATGAAGATAGAGAGAGAATGGAGGGATGTGGGGAGAGAGAGAATGGAGGGATGGGGAGAAAGAGAATGGAGGGATGGGGGAGAGTGAGAGGATGGAGGGAGAGAGAGAATGGAGGGATTTCGGAGAGAGAGAATGGAGGGATGGGGAGAGAGAGAATGGAGGGATAGGGGAGAGTGAGAGGATGGGGGGAGAGAGAGAATGGAGGGAATGGGGAAGCGAGAGAGAATGGAGGAATGGAGAGAGAGAGAATGGAGCGATGTGGGGAGAGAGAATGGAGGGATGGGGAGAGAATGGAGGGATGGGGGAGCGTTAGAGGATGGGGGGAGAGAGAGAATGGGGGAATAAATAACCCCTGCTGACCCTCCCCCACCGCCCCCTGACCGTGTCACCCGTAGTCAGGAGGGGAGAGATGCCAGGTAACCAATATGAGGTAAGAGGGGAGCCTGGCCCCCCGGTCATAGCACCCATATTACAGATTTTATCAAATCCCACAATGTTAAAGAAGTATATGCCAATGAAACCATTTAACTGGGAGATACAGGAGCCACAATTCAAGTCATTTAGTAGAAGCTTTTGCTTGAGTTGTGTAACGCGCTGAGCTGGAGATGTACAGAGGAGGGAATAAGCAGGAAGCAGGTCAGCCGGTGAGCTCCGTAATCAGCATTACTTATATCTCCTAAACTTCGTCCCGACCATGTAATGCTGCAGAACAGCCTACACTTCATATACATGATATACTTAACCCTTTCTTTTCGCTCAACTCCAATCTAAATGATTTGTTAATTGGTTTGTAATTAGAGATATATTTGTAGCAGAATCCCATGTATGTTCTTTTTACCTGTTAAATACCTTTTTGTGTAATGAAATATATTATAGATCAGAGGTGCTTCCTGTTGCACTTGTGCTGTTAGCAATAGATAAACCGGATAGAAAAGACACTACACATAGATTTGATTAAATAAAGCTTTATTTAATTTAAATAATTTATCTCTTTGCTGGTAGGGGTCTGCAACACATTACAGAGCAATATAGTAACACACTGAGCAATGCATTGCAGGCCCCTCCAGCAGCAAAGGGGTTAAGATCAATGCAGGTAGATCTCACTTCTAATTAATGCACAAAGGGCAGTTTGTTGCTGTGATCCAGAGGAAGGCGAAACATAACCCCTGCTGTGTTGTGGGGGAAACAAATTCCTTCCTGACCCCATTAAATGGCGATCGGATCATCCCTGGATCACTGTGCAGTGAGATCAGATGGAGCAGCACAGATCAGCGTTGTTATACACAGGGGCACACTCAGTATATAGAGTGGTGATGGGGCGATGGGGCCCCTGTGTATAATCATAGGGTGATGGGGCGCGTGTGCCCCTGTGTATAACTCACATGATCCCCCATCCTTCTGCATATCTATCACAGTCAGGGCCGCCGACAGTTGGGGACAGCCAGGACAACTGTCCCGGGTCTGGGGAGGGCAAGGCCGGCCGGCGCTGCAAGTTGAGCCTGAAACTCTGGCCAGACCCGGCGGCCGGTCATCTCATGGCCATGTCCTGGCTCTCCCTCAGCTATAGGCCTCTTCCTTCTCTGTCTCACGTTGAGCTTCCAACGCTGGTGCGCGACGGGCTTCTCTGATGTCAGCGCGCCGGAAGTAAGCTTGGCCCAGCTTCAGGCAGCAGAGGAAGGCTTGGCGTGCACGCCAGCATTGGTAGCATGTGGGACAGAGTGGAAGAGTTGGTGTGCCCGAGCATTAGATGCCGGCTTCGGGTGGGCACGCCTGTGCAGTAGGCGCCGGCTCTGGCTGGGGGTTCCTGCGCAGTAGGTGCCAGCTCAGGTTGGGTATGCCAGCGCAGTAGACCGTTCTCCGGCTGGGCGCGCCTGCGGCATCCGGCTGGGCGCGCCTACATAGAAGACGCTGGCTCTCCCCGGGCGCCCCAGCGCAGTCGGTTCTGGCTTGGGCACCTGCACAGTAGACGCCAGCTCCATCTGGGAGCACCTGCGCAGTAGACGTACCTGTGCAGTAGGCTCCAGCTGGGCAGGCCTGTGCAGTAGACCCCGACTTGGCATGCATGCGAGTAGATGCCGGCTCCGGCCAGGTGCGCCTGCGCAGTAGATGCTGACTCTGACTGAGGCAGATGGCACAGTAGGATCCGGCTGGGCGAGCCTGCGCAGTAGACGCTGGCTCGGGCCGGGCGCCCCAGCACAGTCAGCTCTGGATGGACATGCCTGCACAGTAGACGCCAGCTCCGGCGGGGTGTCACGATGTGCTCACCACAAACTAGACGGGACTGCGAGGCTGAGGTGGGGATTTGAGAAAACACAACCAATGCGAGGGCGCATCTTGATTGTAGATTGGTCAGGGTAGCCGGGTCGGGGTTGGAGAGGTACGGATCGTTGCGGGTAAGCCGAGGTCGGGGAGCCAGAGGTGCGGAGTCCAAGAGAAAAGCTGGGTTGGTACACAGGAGGTCACTGAAGCAGAGCAGGGAAAGGTAGCGAGAGACTGGAACAAGGCAAGGCACGAGGGAGGTGAACACAGGTAACTGGAACAATGCTCAGCCGCTGAGGGAATGGAGAACAGGGAATAAATAGGAGGACTCACCAATGGGAAGCAGGAAGGAGGAGACTGCAGCGAAAGGTACCAGGTGCAGGAGGCACCTATGCTTTAGAGGAGGAGAGCGTGCGCCCATGAGTGGGGAAATGCATGCGACTGCGCGTGTGCAGAGCGTGTCTGTGGCAGGAGTGTAACGCTTGTGCTCCCACGCACAAGCAAAGACAAGGAGGGGGACCCAGTAGCGAGGTTGGGAAGCCGCATGAGACACGAGATAGGAGAACGTTGTCACGCAGCTGGGGAGCGGTGCACTTCATCACATGAGCATGCCGCGCGCGAGAGAAGCGTGGCGCGTCCGGAAGATTGGAGCCATGCACGTGCGCGCATGCTCTGTTAGCAAAGCGGAGCCGTGAGCACTCAGGCACCAGCGCGGGGTGTGGGATGCCACTGGTAAGAAGAGAAGGTAGAGCAGAGTCAAGAGCACAAGGTTACAATGGTTGGTTGCTTCCTGGAGGATGTCAAGACTCCTTAAAGGCATAGTGCCAGTAACTGAAGAGAAAAGCAATACTAAATTCAAAGTAAGGGTTCTTTAGTTAAATGCTTTGGCCAAAGTATTGTAAGCCTGCTACTACGTCAAGGTAAACCCTAATCAGCAGGTCCTACACTACCCGCACGATAAACTAACCTTAGTAATAGAAAGAGGAAAGTCCCAGTCTTCCAGAAAAGCCCAAAGGAGGGCAAGTAGAGGTCCAGAGGAGATCCAAGCAGGAACAGCATGCAATGACAGGAACAGGAGGCATCGAGTACTGGAGTAGTACTTTGCATGACCCAGGGCAGATAGCAACTAACTGTTATTTAAGGAGCAGCAGCAGCAGTTGTTGGCAATGAGAGTCAAAGTGGGGCTTACTTCCTGCCAGGAGGAAGAGGGCAGGGTTTGCCAGAAAGCAAGATGGCGTCACTTGCCTCAGTATGCTTGAAGTCACTTCCTGTTGGTGAGATAAGGCAGGGGACGGAGAGCAGGCGCGGCCTCTGCGGAAGTAGGGAAGGGTTCAGAACACCAACAAGGATTAGAGAGTCTTGACTCGCACCTGGAGAGTGGCGCACACTGGGGCCATTGCCAAGCTCCGTGGCATACAAAGAACCACGTATGCGCTCTGTAAGGAGAGCGGGAATCTGAGATGTGGCAGGTAAGGAGGGAACACGCCGCAGGGATTGTGTTTCCCGATACCATTCAGTACCCCCCCTCTTCTGGATCGAACTCTGAGCGATCCATACTAGACTGAGGGGAAACAGTCCATAAAAAGTTCTTACCAAGGCGGCAAGCAAAGTAGGGTTTCTGCAGATTCCAAGGAGCGGTCCGCAGAGAGTCCAGGCCGCAGTACAGGAACAAGACAATGACCAGGAACTATGAACAGGAACTACAGTATAACAAGACTTTAAAAACTGCCAAACCTGGAAACTACGGAAGCAACACTCCATGGTCTGTAACTCAAGGGCTCCCTCCTGGAGTAGGAGGAAAAACAATTCTGGACTGTTGAAAGGAAAGGGACTCAAGTCTCCCAACGGTAAAGGGGTTCAGGGACGGCAGAGTCCACCTCGGGGGGTCCGTTTGTTTGGGCTGAGCATAATGTAACGCTGGTGCTCCCACGCACAAGCCAAGAAAAGGAGGGGTCCCAGTACCGAGGTTGGGAAGCCACAGGAGACACGAGATAGGAGAAAGTTGTCATGCAGCTGGGGAGCTGTGCACAGGCGCATCTGGAAGAGTGGAGCCAGGCTCCGTGGCACAGCTGAGCTAGCTGCACGTGCGAGCATGCTCTGTTAGCAGAGCGGAGGCGCGCGCACTCAGGCACCAGCGCGGAGTGTGGGATGCCACTGGTAAAAAGAGAAGGTAGAGCAGAGTCAAAAGCACAAGGTTGCAATGGTTGGTTGTTTCCTGGAGGACGTCCAGCCTCCTTAAAGGCATAGTGCCAGTAACTGAAGAGAAAAGCAATACTAAATTCAAAGTAAGGGTTCTTTAGTTAAATGCTTTGGCCAAAGTATTGTAAGCCTGCTACCACGTCAAGGTAAACCCTAATCAGCAGGTCCTACACTACCCGCACGATAAACTAACCTTAGTAATAGAAAGAGGAAAGTCCCAGTCTTCCAGAAAAGCCCAAAGGAGGGCAAGTAGATAAAGTCCTTTTGTCACGATGGAATGTGTAAGAGGTGTTTTCTACCCTCTACTGATGTCAATTTTTGATTAAATAAAGCTTTTTTCTTTTACTAATTGCACTTGGATTGTTTATGGAGAGCAGTGACCGCCCAGACTCTGTTTTTCCTTTTCTGCTTTTACCTTCGCCGGGTTCATGGTGAGCCCCTTGTTAGAGATAATATACCCCAGAAAAGTTGTGGACGCTTGATGGAAGAAGCACTTCTCCAGTTTCGCGTACAGATGATTCTTCCGAAGGCGGAGAAGTACCTGTCTGACATGAGAAACATGCTCCTGTTCAGACTTAGAAAAAATCAATATATCGTCCAAATACACGACCACAAACCGGTTGAGAAGATCCCTGAATACCTCGTTCACAAAGTCCTGGAAGACGGCCGGGGCATTACAGAGTTCAAAGGGCATGACGAGATACTTGTAGTGACCCTCACGAGTATTGAAGGCCGTCTTCCATTCATCGCCCTGGCAAATCCTTACCAAGTTGTAGGCCCCCTGGAGATCCAATTTAGTAAAGATATTGGCCCTCTGTAGGCAGTCGAAGAGTTCTGGAATCAGCGGCAGAGGATAACGGTTCTTAATGGTAATTTTATTAAGACCCCTATAGTCAATACATGGTCTTAGCGATCCGCCCTTTTTTCTTTACGAAGAAGAACCCTGCACCGGCTCACGACGAGGATTTATGGATAAAGCCCTTTTGTAAATTTTCGTGAATATAGTCTCTCATGGCTTTCGTCTCCGTAAGTGACAGAGGATAGGACGCAACCATGGGGGGTATGGAGCCGGGCAATAAGTCAATTGGACAGTCAAATGGACGATGTGGCGGCAAGACCTCAGACCTGTCTTTGTCAAAAAACATCACAGAATTCAGCATAGATCTCCGGCAGACTTGTCCCTACCTCCTTGGGAGTAGTGGCTCCAAAGATGCTGTTGGAAGAGACTGAACAGTTCCTGAGACAGAGCGGGCTCCATTGGACCAGATTTTTGCCTGCTGTCACGGTAGTGCTGCCCGCAGACCAGACCCATCCCTGTACTGTGGTGGGACATTAGTAACACGCACCCGCAGCAGAGGAAGCGTGTCCGGAGTGTGGTAGTTTGCGTAGAGAGGCCAGGAGACTTAGTATGGTATTTGTCATGCTGTGTCCACCACAAACTAGACGAGACCCTCGGTACTGAGGTGGGAAAAGACTAAACACCACCGACAGGCACGGGAATCTGATCTGGAGTGTGCGTAGTTGCTCGCGCCGGGTCAGGAGCAGGGAGGGTAGAGGAGTAGTGAATACTTGCCGAGTTAAGGGTAATAGAAGTATCGGAACGTTGGAGGTACTCGTCGCTGGGGTCGGTGCTGGAGAAGGTAGAATAGTTGAGGTCCAAGAGCCAAGTTCAGGTTGGAGAGTTATGGACGGTCAAGGATAGCCAAGGTCGGGGTTCCAGAGAAGCGGTGGTCCAAAGGCAAGCCAAGGTCGGTACACGGGAGATCAAACAAGACAAGGCAGGATATCTAGGAGACAAGAGAGGTAAGCACAGGAACAGGAAGCTTATGGTCAGCCAATGTGCCAGTGGTACTGCTGAGCCTAAATAGGTGAGACAGCCCAATAGGAGCAAGAGGCGGAACTGGGGCGTGTTCGTGCGGAGCCTGTGATAGGCTATGGTAAGGATGCCAGGTGAGAGTGCTGTCAATGGCCTCTAGTCCCACCGGGAACTTCTTGTGAACGAGCGAAATCTAGTTTCTCTCGGCAAAGCTTTGGTCGACAAAATTACCTCCAGAGCCGGAATTTATGAAGGCAACTGTGGACACGAGAAAACCCTCCCCAGAGAGGGTAACCGGGAGCAGAATCCTTGTGAGAGGCCTTATAGTGATAGGGGATAAGGAGAACGTCCCCAACGTGACCCCCCTGGACTGCCCTGGGGTTTTAGAACCCTCCGCCTTCTGTGGGGCATGAAGAGCCTGGTGCCACGGGCTGGCGCAGTACAGACACAGGCCAATGTCTCGTTAGTCGACAGCTTATAGCCTCCCAAGTGCATGGGTATGTGGCTCTGGGGGTGAAGAGGTTCTATTGTATGCTCCTGTGGAGGGGAGACTCCTGGGGCGAACAGTAGACATTGGGCTCTCTCAGACCCCCTCTCTTGCCGCGAATGCAGCCCGCGATCAAATCTTCGAGATCAATCGGATGCTCCTGCGTGGTGAGTTTGTCCTTCAATGACTCAGAGAGGCCATGCCAGAAGGCGCCCGCCAGGGACTCGTCATTCTATCCTGTCTCTGCAGCCACGGTCCGAAACTCGAGGGCATACTTGGCGACCAACCGGGTTCCCTGGGCGATATGGAAAAGGGAAGATGCTTCCATCATCTTGCGTCCGGGCGTGTCGAACACTCTGCGGAACTCCCGAGTGAAGAGTCCGATGTCTTGAGTGAGGTCCGGTCACACATGTTCCCAGATGGGGGAGGCCAAGGCCAGGGCGTCGTCGGTGAGCAACAGAGTGAAATACGCCACTTGGGATTTAGGAAATGGGAAACGAGAAGGCGTAACCTCGAGCTGAATAAAACACTGGTTGAGGAACCCTCTGCAACCTTGCTGTTCCCCTGCATAACGGCGGGGTGTAGGAAGTCGAGGTTCAGCCGGCAATGACAGCGGGTCTGCCATGAGTCCAGTCATGGTAGGAACCAGGGAAGGGACCGCTCTGGTTGGAGTGGGTGCTTGTTCCGTAAGAAGGCGGAGGCTCTCCTGTAACATGAGCATGCGCCGGTCGTTGTGCTCGAGGTATTGTTCAAGTTTGGAAAATAGGTTGGAGTGCGTGCTCAAGACTCGCCCCACCTGTGCTCACCACTAACTAGACGGAACCGCGAGGCCGAGGTGGGGATTTAAGAAAACACAAACCCGAAGCCGCAAGGGCGCCTCTTGATTGTAGATTGGTCAGGGTAGCCGAGTCGGGGTTGGAGAAGTTATGGATCGCTGCGGGTACTTAGCCAAGGTCGTTGTTGGAGAGGTACTGTGACGCTCGTGCTGCCCGCAAACCTGACAGGAACCCGGTACTGAGGTGGAACGGAAGGATACCACGCACCCACAGCAGCGGTGGCGTGCCCGGAGTGTGGTATAGAGCGAAGCTGGACCGGGGGCAAGGAAGAGGGTTAGTCAGGTACTTGCCGAATCCAGAGTAGAAGAAGGTAGAGTGGTCGTGTTCGTAAGCCAAAGGTCTGGGAGTAGAGACAGCTGCGTAATCGAATGTCCGTTTGCCTGGTCGGAGGATTAGAGAAGACAGCGTAGTCGAATGTCCAATTGCCAAGTCTGAGGGGTAGAGAAGACAGCGTAGTCGAATGTCCGTTTGCCAAGTCCGAGGGGTAGAGAAAACAGCGTAGTCGAATGTCCGTTTGCCAAGGTCAAGATCCAGAGGAGGTTTGCAGACAATCCAAGGTCAGGAACTCGGGGGCTGAAAAAACAAGAGCTATCCCCCGAGTGCCGTGCACAAGCTGCACGGGTCCTCGCGCGCCCTGTAAGGCAGATGGGCTGACGCGCGTAACCCGGAAGAAGAGGAGAGGCAGTGTGGAAGATGCCCACGCCAGTGGGGAAATTACGGGGATCCGGAGCAGCGGCGGTGCCTGTTGTGGCAGCAGGTAAAGGAGCGCTGTGGCGGGTCGATCGTGACCCATGGACCCTTACAGTACCCCCCCCCTCGAGGATCGAACTCCGGACGATCTTCCCAAGGTTTGTGGGGGAACTTTTGGTGAAAGCGTCTTAGTAAAGACGGAGTGTGGAGTTCAGGCCGTGAGACCCAAGAGCGTTCCTCAGGGCCATACCCCTTCCAGTGGACCAAGAACTGGACTTTGCCTCTAGAGATATGAGAGTCAATGATGGACCGGACTTCAAATTCTTGTTGTCCTTGTATAGTAACAGAAGGAGGTCTATGTGAGGAGTGGGAGGACTGAGCACTTTGGATGAACGGTCTCAAGAGGGAAACATGGAAGACGGGCGAGATCTTTATGGAGGAAGGAAGGAGAAGACGATAGGCCACATGGTTTAACTGTTGAAGGATAGAAAAGGGACCCAGGGACCTAGGAGATAACTTCAGAGTAGGCGTCTTCAATCTGATATTTTTTGAAGAGAGCCAAACCTTATCTCCAGGTATATACTTATGTTGCCTCCTGATGAAGACGATCTGCCTGTCTCTTCTGCCTCTGGGCCAAATCCCGTAATACCCCTTGAATCCTCTTCCATGATCCCTGAAGAGTGGCAATCATAGAATCGGCAGCAGGAACTCCTGAAGTGGGTGTGGGAATAGGGAGCTGATTAGGATGATATCCATAATTTATAAAGAACGGCGACTCCTGTGTGGATTCATTCCTGAGGGAGTTGATGGCGAATTCTGCCCATGGGACTAATTCTGCCCAATTATTCTTAGTCAGAAGAAAAACATCGTAAATATTGTTCCAGGGATTGATTCATGCGCTCGGTTTGGCCATTGGTTTGAGGGTGATACCCAGACGAAAAAAGAAGGGAAATACCTAGCCTCTGAGAAAAAGCGTGCCAACATTTCGAGACAAATTGAGTACCATGATCAGAAACAAAGGAAAGTGGAATACCATGGATACGAAAAATCTCTCTCAAAAAAATATCAGCCAGTGTGGCAGATTATGGTAACCCCTTGAGGGGAATAAAATGGGCCTGCTTGGAAAACCTGTCAATAAGCTACCTACCATACTTCTGACAAAGAAAGGAGTGAACACGGCAGTCTGCCACCTAAAGCACTTCTAGCCTTTGAAACCCTTAAAAGGACATTCTCCACCGCCCCCATCCTACGCCACCCAGATCTCAGACTTCCCTTTACTCTAGAAATTGACGCTTCGGATATCGGTGCTGGCGCCATCCTTTCTCAAAGGCAATCCCCACAGGATAAGCTCCATCCCTGTGGGTTTTTCTCAAAAAAAAAAATCTCCAGCAGAACAAAATTATGATGTCGGCAATAGAGAACTGGCCATCAAACTCACCCTACAGGAATGGAGACATGTCTTTGAAGGTACTGAAAACCCCATTTCAATCCTTACCGACCATAAAAACCTGTTGTATATAGAGAACGCATGCCGTCTAGGAGCCCGTCAGGCTCCGATGGTCTCTTTTCTTTTCTAGGTTCAATTATTTGATCTTTTTCATCCCCTGATCGAAGAATCAAAAAGTGGATGCGCTCTAATGGCAATTCATGGTCGAAGACAAATCCCAGGAGGTTCCAGAGACGATTCTACCCTCCAAATATGTCATTTCGGCCAACTCTTTCAATGTCTTGAATAAGGTTCTGGCAGCACAGGCTAATCTTTCCAGAGATCTCAAGGTGTCGGAGGGTCGTTTGTATGCTGCTCCACGCTTCCAAAGGAAGATACTAGAGTGGGGTCATTCATCCAAGTCCGCCGGTCATCCTGGTATCAAGAAGACTTCCGACCTCATCAAGCGAACCTTTTGGTGGCCCAGCATGCTGAGAGATACGGAAGAGTTTGTCAAATCCTGCCCAACTTGTACCCAGGTCAAGACGTCTCGCAGAAAACCGACAGGTCTTTTACAGCCATTACCCATTCTGGAACGCCCATGGAGCCACCTTTCAATGGATTTTATTGGAGAACTTTCCACTTCTAGAGGGATGAACACTATCCTGGTGGTCGTGGATAGGTTTTCCCAGCAGGCCCATTTTATTCCCTCAAAGGGTTACCCAATTCTGCCACCTTGGCAGACGTCTTCGTCAAAGAGATTTTTCGCCTCCACGGGGTCCCACTGAACATTGTTTCCGACCGCGGCTCACAGTATATCTCTAAGTTCTGGCGAGCCTTCGCCCATAGTATGGACATCACCCTTCACTTTTCTTCAGGGTACCACACTCAAACAAAAGGGCAGACCGAGAGAACAAACAAAACACTGAAGCAATACCTGCGCTGCTTTGTCTCCAATAGTCAGGATAATTGAGTGGACCTCCTCCCTTGGGCAGAGTTTGCACACAACTCTTTAAAGAACATTTCCACACAGGAATCTCTGTTTTTTGTAAATTACGGCTTCCATCCAGTATGACTTCCGATTTCTTCAATACCATTCGGGATCCCGGCAGCAGACGACCATATTAAAATCCTACCGGAATCTTGCAGGAAGATCCAAAAGGTACTGGCAGAGGCGATTCGCAGACAAAAGGCACAAGCGGACCGTCACCGCTGAGAGGTGCCTGATTATAAGACAGGAGAATCTGAAAAAAACGGTTTATAAGGAACTCCTGGTGGAGGCCTCTCCTATCGGCCTCTCCTGCGCCATATCCATCGCCACAGGGCTCCAAGAACGTTCCTCCCTCTCTGTCTTGGCCCCTCAGATCCATTCATATGGGCTCTTCTGCCCAGCCTGGGGAAGGGGAAGCAGCACTTGAGTCCAGATATCACGGCCTCTTCCTCTGCGTCTTCCTCTTCCTCGGCTCCCTCCTCCGCTTCTTGCTCCTCTTCCTCCGCTTCTTCCTCCTCTTCTGCCGCTTTGTTGTTCTCGCACTCCTCTTCATCCTCATGCACCATAGATGGTATATAGTGCACTATAGAACTGGAGCCGGAGCTGCCGCAGTCCCACGCTGATAGGCTGAACGGCTCCACTGCCGTGTGCTCCCCGACCTGCAGGAGACATAAAGTGTGTGTAACCAGGACAGTGATACTCTGTATCACAAGAGCTCCTCTGCCACTAATACCCCATCCCCAGGCCCAGTACCCTGTTATACCCCCCTCCCCAGGCCCAGTACCCTGTTATACCCCACTCCCAAGGCCCAGAACCCTGTTATACTCCCAAGGCCAATACCCCATTATACCCACCTCCCCAGACCCAGTACCCTGTTATACCCCCCTCCCCAGGCCCAGTTCCCCGTTATACCCCCTGTGGCGAGAATGGGGTTAATTAGGCCATTAATAAAGGTCTGCTCGGCTGATTAACCCAAACTCGCATTGGGAGTGAAGGGGTTAAAAGTATTTGCATTGCCCTGATGTATTTGCTCCTGTCCCAGCCTTCTTACCCCCAGTTTGCAGCCTATTTCCTGCCTGTCATAATAGAATTACATACAAAGTGTGCTATAAGGTTTTCAGGCACAAGATGGCGTTGTGAGCGCCGAAGCTGGCGCTGATTGAAGAAGTGTGGCTGTATACGGGTGGTCTGTTTGAAGCATAGGTATCCTTTTTCAAACACGCAAGTTCAATTGAATAAGTGGCTTGCGGTTAGATTTGAAGTGGTTTTTCGACAGAATGCATCCATACCTTGTTAGCTCACGTAACTTGAAAGGAGGAAAGTCTATTGCCGTGGGAATTCGGTCAATTGACGTGAGAACTAGGTGAACTTGGTATCTCACAAGAAAGCCTTTCAATTAAGTGGGCTAACTCGCGAACGGAGACTGCTTCCCTTTTATACCCCTATCCCCAGGCCCAGTACCCCCTTATACCCTCTGCCCCAGTACCCGTGATAACACCCTCCCCAGGCCCAGTACCCTGTAATACCCCCAGGTCCAGTACCCAGTTATACCCACCTCCCCAGACCCCTACCCCGAAGAAGTAGCAATTTCTAGCTACGAAACGCGTAGGATTAACATATGCTGTATTAGTAGCCTTTTTAAGGTATTTTATTTGTATATGTATCCATGCATTTGCTGCCACCTTTCCAAGATGCCGCTCGGGTGTCTGTACTGCTAGTCACGCCCCCCATGTGACGTAACGCGGAAGCGCGGGTACTGATAGGGGAATCGTCCCTGCCAGTTGCCGATCACCCTGATTGTGTTCCTGGGTGTATCGCAATCAATTTTACTCTGCCTTCTCTACACGAATGGACTAGTACAACGTTATATATGTGCTGTAGAGACTGATTCACATTGACCACACACATACAGTAATGTGTCTGCCACAGCTGAGGATTTTTACATCAGCCCAACATATGGTGACTGAATACTGATGACAACAAGGAGGTGCTTCCCCCACGAGACTCCCAACAGATTTGGATGTCCTGTGTAAGCTGTCATTACCTTGAGAGGCCCAGATGCTATCTGGAGATCGTAGAGGAATACTTACCAGAGGGACCCTAATCCATCGCCCATTCTGATGCCAGCTGTGTGGTAACTACGTGTATTGTACACGTAAATGCGATTGATCTATAATTTTTATGTACGCAGAATACTTACCCTCTTTTTTTACACTAAAATGTTTTGATATACTTCACTATTTGCGTTTTGTGCTGTTTTTTGTCTTTTTTACCCCATACACTGGCCCGGTACCACGTGATACACCCCTCTCCTTGTTCAGTACCCCGTTATACCCAGTCCCAGTACCCAGTTATACCTCCTCTTTGTCAGCCTCCTCCTCATCTTCTTTATCCTCCCACACTATTGATGGAGTATAGTGCCCTGAGGAGCTGGAACTGGAGCTCTCAGGGTACCACGCTGACAGGCCGAACGGCTCCACCTTGGTGTGCTCCCCGACCTGCAGGAGACATAACGTCTGTGTAACCAGGACAGTGATACTCTGTATCGCAAGACCTCGTTGCCATTTATTCCCCACTCCTCAGGCCCAGTACCCATTATACCCCCCTCCCCAGGCCCAGTACCCCTTTATACCCCCAGGCCAAGTTCCCCATTATAACCCCCAGACCCAGTAGCCCGTTATCCCCCCCTCCCCAGGCCCAGTACCCCGTTATACCCACCTCCCCAGAACCAGTACCATTTTATACCCACCTCCCCAGGCCCAGCACACCTTTATACCCCCTCCCAGGACCAGTACCCTGTTATACCCCCTCCCCAGGCACAGTACCCAGTTATACTCCTTTCCCCAAACCCAGTACCCCATTATACCCCCCTCCCCAGGCCCAGTACCCCATTATACCCCCTCCCCATGCCAAGTACCCCGTTATACCGTAACATACTATTCCATAAATAGTGTCCTATACAACAGCTAAAAGTACTATATGTGCGGCTGATTCACAGCTCAGTGATTCCCATTTACCTGTAAAGTGCCTCTTCCACCTTTCTGTTGAGGGGTATTCTCCGCCCATGCCTGTGATACAGAGGATAGTAATGTGAGCACATGTATTCCTCACTCATAAGCATGTCCTGGCACTGTATGGGAGGTTTGATGGTTAAACCAATTGTCCACAGCACTCAAACAGTAACAATCTTCGCAACGCAAAGTTGCTTTGCAATGTTAGCAACTTTTCGGAGTAATAGACCCCTTCAAGGCCCGTTTCCAAGTCACACTAATGGACAGTGGTACTTCCCTTTAATTAATCCTATCTAAGGAACCTGAATGGTCCATTTGACTCTCCCTTGCAGTCACATATAGGGTCCTATACTAGTAGCCTTCATAAAGCAACTTGCTGGTTCTATTACGCTTAGGCAGAACCGCGTTCATTTGAGGTCCGGGACCCCCTGCTTCCTGAGATACAGGCCCCGTTATAGGGTGCATGTATCTCCTATGCATTTAAATGTCTCGTGCCACATGACCGTGGGATTTAAATGCATAGGAGATACTGGCATCCCATAACAGGGCCTGTATCTCAGGCAGCATGTCAACGCGGACCTCAAGTCAACGCGGTTCTGCTCCGGAGACCTCCTGCTCATGCACACTAGTATTACATTTTTTATTAAAACAGCTTCATTTCCTTAGTGGCTGGTTGCAAAGGAAATGAAGGGATTCAACCTCAATAGCCTGTTTATTTGGGGCAGAGGGGGTGGATGAAGGGGGTAGTAGTCCCAGGGAGGGTAAATAGGCCTACCTGGAAGGTTGCGGGAGGAGTTAACCTGCGGAACCACTATGGTAATGAAGGAGTTAACCAGTGCTGGACATCCATCCTTTGGGCAACTACCCCCTTCATCTAATCCCTCTACTCACAATAAACAAAAACACACAACAACCCTACTACCCACCTCCTCTACCCCCAACAACCCCCCCCCCCCCCCACAGCCCCCAACACATACAGCACAGTAATGGGCAAAATTACTATTATCGAGATATGGATAATAGTGCATTTGCCCATTCTAAAACCAAAAATTAGCGTCATGACGTCACGTAGCATCCGGTTGCCATGGCAACACAGTGTCATTTGATGCCGCACAGCCATGTTCACTGCAATTGGAGGGGGAATTGCAGAATAATAACGGACAATGCCTGAGTTGCCGCCACCACACCGCCACCTGCGATTGACAACGGCAACCCGTAGCCCGGAGGTAAGGGCCCAAAACCCGGAGTCTCCAGGTCAAACCCGGAGAGATGGCAACTCTGGCTATTATCCATATCTGGATAATAGTTATTTTGCCTATTACTGTCTGTATGTGTTGGGGGGGGGGTTGTTGGGGGTAGAGGAGGTGGGTAGTAGGGGTGTTGTGTTTATTTTTCTTTATTGTGGGTAGACGGATTGGGTGAAGGGGGTAGTAGCCCCAAGGATGGATGTTTAGGTCTACCGGGTGGTATCAGGAGGGGTTAACCCCTTCATTACCTTAGCGATATTAACCGCTAAGGTAATGAAGGGGCTGACTCCACCTACAACCTCCCGCAAGGCCAAAACACCCACCAAGGGCCAAGCACCACCTTCACCAACCCCCGCTGCCCACAATAAACCTGGCACTGGTAGTTAACCCCTTCATTGCCTTAGCGGTTAGCCGCTAAGGTAATGAAGTTGCCTGTACAGTAAATGCATTTTTCATTAATCTGATTCATGCCGGGGGCCTCCTACGGTGCTGATATTACTGTGTATTAGCTCCCGAGACCCCCGGCATCAATCCGATGAGGAAAAATTCCCCCTCTCTCACCGCCGCCTCAGAAACTTCTTGGCAGCTTCACGACAACTTTTTTTGGCGAGAAGATTTTGGGAGTAAATCGCCATTCTAGAGCCTCGATGTGCCTCGGGCTACTAGAATTGCACCAGTTTGAAAACTGGCGATAAGTGGCTTATCGCCGCTCACTTGGCGATATGTTTTTGACGGCTGAAAAAATTGTCGATTAAACCCACTTATCGACACTTACTGAATTGCTGTAGGCATTTTTGGCCGATAACAGCTAAAAAGCCTCGATAAATGGGTTATGAAGGCTACTAGCATATGCCCCATAATCTCCTATAGTCAGTAGCAGCACACCTCCCGGAGGTCACATGGGAACGGGCCTTGAAGGAGTCTATTACTCCGAAGCGTTGCCCCCCTATTATAATCACTGATTGCTGTTTGTGTTTCCATAGTTGTATAGTGTTTTCTCCCTGTGTTAGTCCTGCACTCCTCATTATGTTTCTGTACCATTTATTGGTGATTTGCTGTATAATACATCTTTTCTTTGCATCTTTCTCTTCATGTTCTGGCATTTAGGTGGTGGATGTGCACTGCATTTCTGTTGGTATATCTTATGGCTTTCAGCTAACTTATAGCAGGGGTGTGCAAACTGGGGGGCGCTAGATATTCCTGATGGGCGGTTGCAGAGGCCTCACGCTCTCCCCCAAGGCATTTAAATGAAATGTCCGGGAATCGCGGAGGCCAAGGTAACTCACTTACCGGGATTCAGATGCATGGTGTGACGAGTTGCTATGGCAACGTCACATCACATGACCCATCACCATAGCAACACGGCATCACATACCGCTGCGGGGTCACGACGGGATGTCACATGACCTGGCGGCGTCATTTGACACTAGAAAACGAGATAAGGGGGGGGGCACACCTGGGGGACCTAGCAGGGGGGGCACAGCTCCAATAGTTTTCACACCCCTTCCTTATAGTATACTGCAATTTATTTTAGTGTTCCTTTACCCCGCCTCATCAGTATGCTCCTGTATGCTCTGGGTAATCACACTTGCAGCAGTTAGGCTCATTATAGCTAGTTCTTCTGTGTATAACTTACACTTATAACTATGCTGTGAGTGGTGTACTATAGATTGTGTACTGATAGCTATCGGTGTGCATTTTGGGCACTTGATAATGCATTAAGGTTGTTAGTACAGATTGTATACTGGGTGTGTTGTACTTTGCACCTGTTATCATTGTACAGCTTTATTCTATATGTGTTGTTTATTAAACTCTTTTCATTTAGAAAAATAGTATTTCTTTATTTCGGGGGTCTTATGATGTGATAATATATTATTATGCTATATTAGATCTTGCTTTAGTACTTATATGCATTTTAATCTATTTGTTAAATTGTATGTTATTATTTGTATCTGCCTATTTGGTCACTTTCTCTAGTACTATTTGTCTATCTGGCCCGTATGTGTTTTGTAACATATGGGGGTTAATTTGATCATGGTATTGACCATGTGTATCTGATTAGCAATTAGTAGTCTTCTATGTTCTGATTGGTTCATCTAACTATAAATACTATGTTCCTCACCTGTACTGTACTCCTGATGAAGTCTCTTTTGAGACGAAACGCGTAGAGAGTGTTTGGTGGAGGTGTATTGTTCCTTTTTTAATAATCATTCACTCACAAGCCAGCTATAGCATTTGTAGTTTCTTTGGAAACATTTATCTCAGCCGTCCACTGAATACACGTATGTGAACTTGTTCCGGCTAATCCACCGACGTCACTGAGTTCTCGCGATACCTGGAGCTGAGAACTCACTGTGTGACGCCGGATTGAGAGGAAGGTGGCGTCCCTCGTGCTCTCCGGGCTGCGGAGGCGTTCACAGAGGCTGCTGCAGTGAATCTACACCGGACACTGAAGTCACCTGGTACCGGGTTCCTGTGTCGGGCGGGCTGAGTTATACTCAAAATTGCTTTTTATTAAGCGATGTTTGTGAGTGTGCATTTTAAATCCTTTACTCCATAAATATTGTTCTACCTTTTTACGCTATGAGTGCGCCTGTTTTTTCTGTGTTTCTATAGATATCTGCAAGGAAGTGGTGTTCCCTTCATTCGGGCTGCAGAGACTCTTTTGGATAGCAATTGGAGCAATTTTTAAGATTTGAATACATTTTTTATATATATATATTTTTCTGGACTTTACATCTGATCATTTTATTTTTTATATATTTCTTTGTATTGTGCATGTATACTATCTTTCCCCATTTCTGTACAATATAGGTTTTTTTCCTCATGTTGGTGTGGCTATTCATATAATGGTTTAGGTTGGCGCCGTTTTTCTTTCTGTTGTGCTATATATATATATATATATATATATATATATATATATATATATATATTAACCATCCAGCAGGGCAGCGGAACAGCAAAGAGAGGGCAGCACTCAGAGGTAAGTGTACAAAGAATTGTATTGTAACAGACACAAAAATCCAATGTTTCGATCCCACAGAGGATTTTCTTCCTGGGGTGCGCCTCTCCCTGCTGTTCCACTGCCCTGCTGGATGGTAACGTACTCTTTACATTATTTATGGGACTAGCACCAGGCTTATTTGGATTACAATGTTGGAGTGCTTGATGTTTTCCTTACCCATATTATATATATATACTAGCTGATATACCAGGCGTTGCCCGGGATGTAAATCCGTAATAGGTAGTATTATTTATAAATGGTGGAACAATAGGTTGAGTATTTGTTGGAAAGGTTGGATAATAATGTTGCAAATAAAGATGGAAGAAAATGTAATACGATGTTGCATAAAAATGGTTTATTGTAAACACACCACAGTACAATGTATATTTTGGTGACATAAGTGATGTAAAAATGTGAGGCGTGTGTCCTGCTAGGGTGTGAGCGTGTGTGGGTGTGTGGCGAGTGCGGGTGACAGCTGGTCAGTGATGTTGTTGCGTAGGAGGCGGCAGGTGTGTGTCGAGTGTGTGGGGTGGGTGAGAGGCGGCGGGTGTGTGTCGAGTGTGGCGGGTGTCTGTTGAGTGTGCGCGGCGGCTGTGTGGCGCAGGGGTGTGAGCGGTGGGCGGGTGAAAGGCAGAAGGGCGGGTGGGCGAAAGGCAGAGGCGGGAGGGCGGCCGAAAGGCGTTGAAGGAGGGGAGGCGGATGGGTGGTGAGGGGGGTGGTGGGGGGAGGTGAAGGGGGGGGTGGTGAAGGGAAGTGAAGGGGGGGTGAAGGGGGCGGAGGGGGGGGTGAAGGGAGGGCAGAGGGGAAGTGAAGGGGTGCGGAGGGGGGGGTGAAGGGAGGGCGGAGGGGAGGTGAAGGGGGGGCCCAAGGGGGGCAGAGGGGCGTAGGTGGGAAGGGGGGAGGTGGGGGGGGGCTGGGGGGGAGGTGGGAAGGGGGGAGGTGAGGGGAGTGAAGGGGAGGTGAGGGGGGGTGAGGGGAGGTGGAGGGGAGGTGGAGGGGAGGTGAAGGGGTGTTGAGGAGAGGTGAAGGGGGGGAGGTGAAGTTGGGGTGGAGGGGAGGTGAAAGGGGGGTGGAGGGGAGGTGAAGGGGGGGGTGAGGGGTGTTGAGGGGGGGTGAGGGGTGTTGAGGGGGGGTGAGGGGAGGTGAAGGGGGGGTGACGGGAGGTGAAGGGGGAGGGGAAGTGGAGGGGAGGTGGAGGGGGGGAGGTGGAGGGGGGGAGGTGAAGGGGGGAGTGCGGGAGGTGAAGGGAGGGGGGGTGATGGGAGGTGAAGGGAGGGGGGGGGTGATGGGAGGTGAAGGGAGGTCAAGGGGGGGTGACGGGAGGTGAAGGGGGGCTGACGGGAGGTGAAGGGGGGGGTGACAGGAGGTGAAGGGGGGGTAATGGGAGGTGAAGGGGGGGTGACGGGAGGTGAAAGGGGGGGGTGACGGGAGGTGAAGGGGGGGGTGACGGGAGGTGAAGGGGGGGGTGACGGGAGGTGATGGGAGGGGGGGTGACGGGAGGTGATGGGAGGGGGGGGTGACGGGAGGTGATGGGAGGGGAGGTGACGGGAGGTGAAGGGAGGGGGGGGTGACGGGAGGTGAAGGGAGGGGGGTGACGGGAGGGGGGGGGGTGACGGGAGGTGAAGGGAGGGGGGGGTGACGGGAGGTGAAGGGAAGGGAAGGGGGGGGTGACGGGAATTGAAAGGAGGGGGGGTGACGGGAAGTGAAGGGGGGGTGACGGGAAGTGAAGGGGGGGGTGATGGGAAGTGAAGGGAGGGGGGGAGTGATGGGAGGTGAAGGGGGGGTGACGGGAGGTG
This sequence comes from Ascaphus truei, assembly GCF_040206685.1. Classification (NCBI taxonomy): domain Eukaryota; kingdom Metazoa; phylum Chordata; class Amphibia; order Anura; family Ascaphidae; genus Ascaphus; species Ascaphus truei. Next base: position 338,989,130 of record NC_134484.1, read on the forward strand.
AAGGGGGAGGGGAAGTGGAGGGGGAGGGGGAGGGAGGGGTGGAGGAAGGGAAGTGGGGGGGGGAGGAAGGGAAGTGGGGGGGAGGTGAAGGGGGGGTTGGAAGGAAAGTGGGGGGGAGGAAGGGAAGTGGGGGGGTGCGGGAGGTGAGGGGGGAGGTAAGTGACAATGTATCATGTGGCCGCTTGCTCCCCCTTCCCCTAGTGTCTGCCGGTCGTCTGTCTCCCCCCCCGAAACGTCCCACCTGTTGTGGGCCGCTCCCTCACCCGTCCGGCCGCTCCCTCACTCACCCGTCCGGCCGCTCCCTCACTCATCCGTCTGGCCGCTCCCTCACTCACCCGTCCGGCCGCTCCCTCACTCACCCGTCCGGCCGCTCCCTCACTCACCTGTCCGGCCGCTCCCTCACTCACTCACCCACCCGTGCGGCCGCTCCCACATGGATCTGAGGCGGGAGGCAGCGTGTTGTGGCTGCTCCCCCGCTGTGTCCCAGGCGCTCACTCTGCTCCCCCGCTGACTGTAGCGGCTGGGGGTGTGTGTGTGTCTCTGTGAGTGTGTGTTTGTGTGTCTCTGTGAGTGTGTGTGTGTCTCTGAGTGTGTGCGTGTGTGTGAGTGAGTCTGTGTGTCTCTGTGAGTGTGTGTGTGTGTCTCTGTGAGTGTGTGTGTGAGTGTGTGACCTTTGGCTCGTCACTCCGCCTCAGGCCAATGAGAGGTGTGCGGGGGCGGGCGGGCCAAGGGAGCCATCTCATTGGCCTGAGGCAGAGTGACAGGCCAAAGTTCCAATGTGATTGCCGCTAGGGACAGGACAACCAGACACGCATACTACCCTTTGAGAAATATATAGATAGATATATATATATATATATTTCCATTTGCTATATGCTTTGCTGTGGAGGGTTTTTGTCACTTTTTTTTACCCACCATAACTTAACTAAGTATATATATGTAGCCGGGGTCCCCTTCTCGCCCTTGTTGTAGGGGGAGGGTGCGCTGCAGTAGAGAGTACTCCGATACGGAGGCTCCGCGTCATGCAAGATGCCATGTTTTGGTTGGCACCAGTATAGACCTAACCTAGACAGAGGTTGCGTCTGCGCAGGAGTGCGTGCCATAAGCCCGCGAAGGAGGAGAGTGCTAATTGGAGGAAGGTAGCGAAACACCGGCCCCAGCAGCCCCCGCGGGTCCCCGTGATAGAGCTGAGCCAATGGGCTGGGAGTTGGAAAGGAAAAGGAGGGGAGTTGCGCGCACGTTGTGTCAGATCTGGCTGGAGAGGAGACGGAGCTTCGGTATAGGGGAAGAGAACCGCCCCCTACGTAGGCCGCATGCCCCAGGCACAGTTAGGCCCTGAGTCCCAGTACAGACAAGCGGAGCTAGGGACTTGCCATAGTGAGGTTCCGGAGTCCCGTAGAGCCGCACGATTGATAGCAGGACTGTTCTATTTGGTGGGAGGTCTGGGCTCAGACCCCGCTAGTAAGCAACCACGTGTCCGGGTGGGATCGCCCCGGACCTCCACGTGGGTAGGAGGACGACTTCTACACTTCGTGGATCCTTTGCGAAGATTGTAGCAGTACTGGGTACCGGAGTACCCGGCAGGTAATTCTACAAGTGCACCAACGGTACCCTCATTTCATTCGAGACACAGTGGCTGTGCAGTCACACTCACACTTATAGAGATCTGACTCACTTGAGGGTGGGAGGACTTATCCCAAGGGGATTGGACACGGGGTGGGATCACCCGGTGGAGGGACACGGGAGGGTTGGCGTTCGCCGTGACGCTGCTTAGAGTATCTCCTCTAGGGAGGACCGCTGATATATGTGTATGTGTACGATATTGCATGAAAGTAAAGTCAATTGGTTTAGGTATCCTACTGTGTGGTTGTGTTTAAAGTATATACGTCCTGCGAAGACCCACTTCCCCTTTGGCGGAAGCTATCGCAGGTGGAAGCGCTGCACCCAGTATAATTGTTGTGCGAGTACCCCAGGCTCTCCGTGACAGAGACTTAGGCCCTGTGAGCCTACAGGTGATACAGCATATGTTAGTGGCCTGCGTTCTATAGGAAGCAGGGCTACATATATATATATTTTAAATATATTTATATACACACATACAGAAGCACGCGGATGCACATAGATGCACAGATACGCACACAATCAAATACACACAGACACACACACAGACATACAGTCATGCACATATTATTTAAAATGTATATTATTGAAGTTTAATCATAAAACTTTAAATCCTCTCGTGGTAACTTTTGTATCCTTCACTTGCAGTTGCTTCGTTGAGTCCGCAGTAATTTAAGACCCCATACATTTCAACAAGAATCAGCTTTTAGAAGTTTCAAGTTCAACAATGTACTACATCAGTTGTTTACATTTGTTTAAATTAGTCATATTAATTATATACCGGCATACCCCGCATTAACATACGCAATGGGACCGGAGCATGTATGTAAAGTGAAAATGTACTTAAAGTGAAGCACTACCTTTTTCCCACTTATCGATGCATGTACTGTACTGCAATCATCATATACGTGCAGAACTGATGTAAATAACGCATGTGTAACAGGCTCTATAGTCTCCCCGCTTGTGCACAGCTTTGGTACAGGTAGGGAGCTGTTCAGGACGTGACAACAGGCGCATGCGTGAGATGCAGTTTGCCTATTGGGCGATACTGTATGTACTTCGGTACAGGTAGGGAGACGGTATTGCTGTTCAGGACGTGCTGACAGGCACATGCGTGAGCTACCGTTTGCCTATTGAGCGATATGTACTTACATGCGAGTGTACTTAAAGTGAGTGTCCTTAAACCGGGGTATGCCTGTACAGAAGCACGCGGATGCACATAGATGCACAGATACGCACACAATCAAATACACACAGACACACACACAGACATACAGTCATGCACACAGATACACATACACACATACTGTACAGAAATATGTAGCCCCCTGTAAACAGTACAGGCTATACCTATCTTCCTTCTACTGTGATAAGCCCTGTTAAGATCAGGCGCCAGTAATCATCATGGGTTTTCCCCCTTCATAGCCCTAACCTGAGTGGTAGACGCAGGCATGGACTCTGCTGCAGGCGTGAGCAAGAGGGGAGGTTCTGCTGACACCATGAGGGGAGGGGCTAGCTCTATATTTAGCAGCCAACTCTGTTGAGTGGCGGTGCTTTTTGTCTTGTCCTTCTCTTTTGATGGTTCTTCGGAAGAGAGAGTAGCTTAGGAAGAGTTTGAGTGAACAGTGATATCGAGAGTCTAGAATTGCTGATTATTATGCCGTGAGCCACGAATCCTGCGGAACGGTCCGAGGAGTATCGGGAGGCTGCGGGCTCCCCGGCGCAGCGTGCCGGAAGAGAGAGAGAGAGGAACTGAAACGATCAGCGTCTATAGGTAGAGCTGATAGAATTATAGACTGGTGGATCAATGCCCTCACCCCACTGCCAGGGGTGATGGGGGGAGAATTCAAGACCCACCTCGAGGCTAACCTCGGGGGTGGGCCACGGGGTATTGACGCCCTAGCTCCGACCATCCTGTCGGAAGAGTGACTTGGAGGGAAGGAGTGGAGGAAGCATTTGGGCGGAGGTGAGCTGTGTATACCCTGTCCTGGTGATTGTGTTGCGGCTGCTGGAAGCCTTATCGTTGGGATACTGTTGCTCTGACGAATAAAGAGACTATTCTTGACCCGTAAAGACTGTGTGTGATTTGGAGAGTATAACCCTGGGACCCGAGGGGTTCTTCTATACCGGTCCTGTCCCATTACCCTGGGAGTATAGAAGATGGAGGCACTGCACCACTAAGAGATCATGGAGGCTATCACCCCAGAAGCCCGGTCCTGGCTACCCCACAACACCGCGGGAAGCTCAGGCCCTCCTGTTCCAAACAGGTACGCACCACACCACATGTAATCAGCCCCCCATGTACCCTAGACACCACCGTAGAGTCTGGGGAGGGGGGAAGCAGGGTACCATTTGGAGGCGCTGCTGAGATGATATCTATCAGAACAGGACCGGCTTATAGTGAGGCGGAACAGGCAGACTAAGATGCACTCTCCCGGCAGGTGTTTTAAGCAGGTGGCGTGAGGCAACTGGGGGGGTCATAGCGGTAACCAATCTGGGGACCATGGCCCAGGGCCCGCGTTACGTAGGGGTGGATAGTTAGAGCTGATCAAGTCCCTTGAGGCGGTTAGTGTGAGGCAACTGGGGGGTCAGCCTGTTAACCAGTCCGGGGACCATGGCCCAGGGCCCTGCTATGAGTGGCCAAAAGCAGGAGATGCCCGTACCTAGAAAAGAGGTATCATAGCTATCACCCGCACCACAGAGCACTTGCACGTAGACATCGAGAGTACAGTGCATAGGAGGAGAGGAATTCCGTTGAGCCTGGGGTACCAGCCACCTCAATTTAGTGGGTCACAGACAGTATGAAGATGCAGAGTTCACATTTGGAGGGAAAACATGGTCTAGGTACAAGATACCCATTAGACATGGAGAGTAGGGCACAAGCACATTTGGAGGGAGTATCCAAGATGGCGGCCATCCCTACATGCGCTCCGCGGAGGAGAGGCGAGCTAAAATGGCGGTTCCCGCCAAGCCTAGAGCAAGCACGTGAGATTTGCAAAAGGACTGTGAGACAGTTGTGGCGGGAAATGCGCAAGCGTCTGGCGCCAAACCCAGATTCCTTGCAGGAGGAACGGAGCGGCGCAAAAGCCGAAAGGCCACGTCATGCTGACAAGGACAAGACCCCGCCTCTGGATTCCACCAGAGGGAGGGGGCCCACAAAGAGCCAATCAAGACGGTCCTCCCCCGCGAAGGGACGGACCGGAAACCTGAGCGAGGAGCATCACTTTTGTCTGGCATTCGAGGAGCAAGGAGCTAGAAAACGAAGTTGTCTTCACTTTGAACGAACCATGTCAGAGATAAGTACCTCCATTCACCAAGTACCTGGAGGCCTACTGGTCGTGGCAGTAGCGGAACACGAATACGTTCGGTGTTTGTGTGTGCACTGCGGACTGCCCTGCACGGTACCGAGTACCAAGGCCCGATGTACTAAATGTGGTACGTTTTACTTGTGGCCAACCGAGCCGCGGGTTTGTTCGGCACGCCGCGGGGTGCCTCTCCAGGAACTTTGACGGAGGTGGCGGACGACAAAGAAAAGACTGCCCTGGGTCCCCGTTATACCATATCGGGAGGAACCAAGGCTCAGCTAGTTATTGAACTAAGCAAGCTGGCCACCCAGACAAGTGCGACCGCAGTGGAGGTACACAAGCGAGGACATTCTGTACCTATATCCACGGGTTGTATCGTTGAAGAACCAGGTGACTCCCCAGTGGAGAAACCGATCGTGATTTCTTCGGAGGAAGAGGAGATGGGTGTAACATCGGTGGCGATGCACCTACCGGTGAACCACCCCAAAGGCATCAAAAGAGAACAGACAAGTCCGGGGACCATCCGACGGCGAACGCTGGTGCGGCCGGAGGCCCGTACGAGTTCCACCGCCATGGTGACTCCCAGTGCAATGGAGACGGAGACCGAGACGATCCTAGCGGAGCCCGATGTCATCAAAAAGCAGCAGAGTGGTAAGGAGACCCCACCACCCCCTTACTCCCGCCAGGCACAGACCGCACTCACGGTGAACGAGAAAGAGAGGCTTGAGGCCTATTTGTTCGATCATGTTCCGGATGTTCCACCGCCGCCCCCGGGGTTCCTCGACGCACGGCCGGTGCGTGACCCCGGGGCGGATGGGGACTCTGCCGGCGATTCGGATAACCTCAGTTCCGGTTCCACTGGGCGGAAGACCAGTCTTCGGGGGATATTCTCCCCTCAATACATAGCCTCTGTCCTGGCCAGGGCTAATCTACAGAATCGAGGCCCCTCCCGAGAAGCCTAAAGCATGAGGGGGAGTGCCGCTAAGAAAAAGTTCATTGGGCGGGGTGTTACCCGTTTGCTGGACAATGTTCTGGACGTTTCTCCAACCCCGGCCCTTAGCCCCCCTGCCCCGGCCACTGCCCCTGCCCCGTCATGAGTGGTGCCACCGGGACCTACCAGGGATAAATTATGTAAAAACCCCAAATACTCCAAGGACTTGCGGGATTGGGAGTTGAGTGAAGAAGGGTCTGAGGGGGAGATACCGTATTCAAGTGTTATACCTGTACCTAACCCTGTGCCGTTCTCTCCTGCAGATAAAGGGAGGGACTGAGATTCTCACACCCCAGTAGAGACTGGGTCTACTAGTACAGTGGTGTCCAAAATGAACCCCACTAGGTATTATAATGCCAAGGGAAGGAGAGATTGCTCGCGATCTACTGATGTGGGTACGTCCGGTGTATCATAACAGGTAGAGTCTGATGTAGAACGCACTAGTCAGGCCGCAGAGTACGAGCACCGTGATAAATGGTGGGCGCCTTTGTTCACCGGATACCATGAGGGGATGGACCGTACGCGGTTCTTGTTAATTAAGAACGATGTAGTAGTCCATTGGTGGGCGGCTGGTTCTTTCACTCCGCAGGAGATGGGGGATGAGTTAGATCAACGGTTGAGGGAGATAGAACAGAAACGTATTGTACCTCAAGGCCCCAGTATATTGTATGACGAAGTAGCACCCGAGGAACCATTGTTTTGGGTACTGCCAAGCAGGGCAGGGCACCGCACACTTACCAAGCTAAGTCGAGCTGACCGGGCCATAGTCGCTAGATACCGGCAGTCGCACGGTTATGAATATCCCTACGTGCCGGAGCCCATCATGAGAGAGGTTGAAGACCCCCCAGTACCCGACTAGCACCCTCTCTATCCACCTTTAAGACCCACCTTAAGACACACTTGCTTAAAGAAGCATACGAATAGCACTGTGAACATTCTGAACACATGACACATAAAGCTTGGCCCCCTGCAGACGCACTTACCAGAACTCCCTCCTACTGTCTCTGTACGTTCTCCCTACCTACCAATTAGATTGTAAGCTCCTCGGGGCAGGGACTCCTCTTCCTTAATGTTATGTTTGTCTAAAGCACTTATTCCCATGATCTGTTATTTATATTATCTGTTATTTATTCAATTACCACATGTATTACTACTGTGAAGCGCTATGTACATTAATGGCGCTATATAAATAAAGACATACAATACAATAATCGAAACAGTTGGCTTAGGGAGGCCGTTCCACGATCAGGTCCGGAAGTTCCTCTGGATCCACGTGCGCCGTCCGGGCCTGGCACGGCCTCTCCTCCACGGGCGATGGCAGCGGAGCCTGGCAAGGACAAGGGCTATCCTTACCAGTCCGCAGGTTGGGCGTGGATCGCCCCTGGCCACTGGACCCGCCGGTCCCGATAACAGCTTGGCTCCGCCTCTCCGGTTTCGGCTCCACCGGGGACACCCGACTCCGCCCACTGTCGCTGCCGGTAAGTGGCCGTTTGGTTCCGTTTCCCCCACCGGGCACTGCCACCGGCCAGACCAGGGTACTCACTGGCTCTTTGGGTCCCTCGTCCGAGGGATCCGCACTTAGCGTACTCGGGGTCACTGAGCGCGGCGACCGCCTTCTCTTCTCACGGTCGGTTGACAACCCGACCACGTCACACTCCTCCGGGTCTATATTTTTAGTCCATAGCGCACCGGGGGACTCGCGGGACAACATACACTGGCGACACACTTTATTCGAGCTCGGCTAGTCCCACGAATTCGGGTATACTCAGGTGTATTGAGGTTTGTGACTGTTTTCTGCCCGAGTGCATTGCGTTATTTTCCAGGCAGGGATTGAAGCATTTTATTCCCGCTGACTGCAATACTGCACAGTATATATATATATATACTGCATTACAATTCATGAATTTATGCCATCTGGTAGACACGCGAAGCATTGCAGCCTATTAAATCCTAATCATTATCATTTAACAGATCAGCCGCCCGTCAGCCAGGCATGAACCATGGCTGGGAAGGCAAATGCAACGGGGCTTGTCAGAGGTGAAGAGCGGCGCATTCCAGGTATCTGCCAGGTACATACTGGGTATTTGCTCGAATAAAGTGTGTCGCAGCAGTAGCAGTATTCCCCCCAGGATCGTTGTTCTGTATGGGCACGAAGGTGGGCATTGGCCACAGATACCGTGTGCCACACTGGGAACAGCGTGCGGCCGTGCTCATGGCGCCGCCGGGCAGTCGGCACTGTAGGCAGAGGCCTACGACTGTCTCCGCGCCCTCCACGCGTATCACTAGTACCCCGCTGGGTACTGCGTAGGGTTGGGTTGAAACCATCCGGTTGGCATCCGGGGAGCAGGCCATATTTTTGGTAGGAGCTACTCGCAATACTGGTCTGTCCTGAGAGCTGGTTCCGCACGAGTGACCAACAGGGGTTGAATGGTCAGCCACTCCTTGGTTTAGCGCCTCCCTCCTCTGACACAGTTGGAATCCGCCCCCATTAGTAGCAATTATGGGCGGGTCCCACAAGGGAATAGGATGTCCTTTAATTAAGGCCGCGCCTTTCTCAGTCCTAGAGGGCGTGACCACAGTTTCTGCGCGTTTTTCCCCAACAGGGTGGGACTCTGCTTTTGCCGCCAACTCCAACTGCTTCCTTGCAGCTGCCTTGCGTGCAAAGTATCCTTCTTTTTTGCACCCAATTTCCGCGGCCGGAACTTCTTTTGGTAGTGGTACCGGCAGCGCGCCAGCTCCTGGGCCCACAGGGCATAACTGGAAACCACTCCCCCTGGTAGATATTAGGGGAGGGTCCCACAGGCTAAGTGGTTGACTCAGCACTGTGGCTGAGCGAGTCTCTGTCCGTGAAGGCGCGGCCGTAGCTTTCGCGCCATACCCCCCATGCGGGCGGGGCTCTCCAGTTGGCGTCACTTCGGGCCAATTCTTAGTAATCTGTGCATCCGCAGCATAGTCTGCCATCGGCCCACGCGGTCTCCCAGAGAAGCGGGAGCCGCCATTTTGCAAGTCCTTTCCAACCACAATTTCAATGTCCTCTACACAGTCCTCCAGGGCAGCCCCCCGTTGTCCTAGGCAGGACCAGAACGGTGTGGCCACAGCTTTCGCTCCACTCCAGAGCAGACTTGAAAAAGACAGTTCAGCAACAGCTTGCTCTTCAGTGGGGCGCACGCCACGTGTGCTTTCCCCATTAACCTCCGGTCGCCATTTTGGACTATCCGCACCGCGCAGATCATCCATTCTTGCGGTCGCCATTCTCTCGTAACAGTTATCGTACATGGGGGCTCCTCTCTGCGGGGCAGCCACCACACCGGTACAATAAAGATGTCTCTGATGCACCACCACATGTGTACCTAATGTAGGCTGGACTCATGTATGCACTACCTCAGGCTAGGTTCACTCTCTCAGTGTCTGCTGTATCTCCTTCCTCCCAGTCTGTGCTCCCTACGGTAAGAGGTCTGGAATGGGCTAGAGTACTCTGGGGCTTCCATGCAGTACTTGGGGCGTCTACCTGTCTTGGTTAGCCTAGCGCAGACCCTCTCCAGGATTCCTGACCACGTTAACAGGCTATCCCTTCTGGCATCCTACCAACTAGCACTACCTCAAGGTGACTAGGACAGCTATAGCCCGGCTCCAAACCCCCAACTCCTTTCAGGCCCCTAGGTCGTCCCTACGAACTGACAATACCCCGTCAGCCCCCTGACCACCCCTAGGTCCGTCCCAACGCAGCACAAAGTGGCAGCAGACACTCTCCCTGTTTCCAAGTGACCTAGCTAAAGCCTGTCCCGTTGACAGGTCTGATCTCAGCAGCTCGCCTCCAAATGTAACGGTTTTTCTGAACCGGCCTGACCCACCCAATCTCATATTGGCCCCTGTGGTCTAACCAGTCCCCATTACAGTGTGATAGTGTCTGGTGGTGCACCTGTTGGCAAAAGGACTCCTGAGTCTCCCGCATGATGGTGTGTGGGGATTGCCAACTCAGACAGGCAGCTGAGGTAGTGTGCTTGAGTCCTACCTAGATCCAGTGCAGCGCCTCCACCTCATCAGGATCCCAGCGTCCGCTTGAGGATGAGTCTGATGAGGAACTCCTCTGTGGTGCTCCTCTCGGTGCAATAATTCCACACATGCACACGAGAGTGTTGTTAATCAGAACCATTCTTTATTGTACGGTGGGCCAGCTGCCCTCCACAATGGGGTGTATTCAGCCCTCCATTGTTCTCCGTACTTCCCTTGGAAAGGTGTATTCTCCTAATGTAGGGATTCCCTATCCCCGCAGTGATATCTGTTCTGTGCCAGGTCCCTGGTCACAGTCTCCTTCTCTCATTACTCAGCAACCACTTCAGAACTATAACTCAGACTAGAACTAGGACTAGAACTAGGACTAGAACTAACTTTTGACTCAGTGCTGTGCCTTATGTATCCTCTGGGGGCTGACACAACTCTGACATCACCAAACAGGGAGTCAGAGCCTGTGACCACTCCCATCCATACATAGGGCACCTCACCAGGGTGTGAGGGCAAACCTCCATAATTACTGCTGGCATGCCCACAACTTACCAGGCCTTACTGTCAGCAGGAGAGATGACTGTAGCCATTTTACATGACCGCTACATATATATATATATATATATACACACACACACACACACACACACACACACAAACACACACACACACACAGACATACACACATATACACATACACACCTACATTTTTAGGATTGTAGCAGTGAGAGACGGAGCAGACACAGAGATACAGTGTCACATGAAAACAAACACACAAGATACACACAAAAGGAATATGAAAAGTGACAGATCTAGTATAACAAGTGACAGACATACGCAGGGTTAATAAGAAAAGAGACAGTCGGATACACACAGAGAAGTGATCATATGGATAACCTGTATCGGTGACAGACTTCAGGAGAAGTTCCAATAAAAGCCAGACACACTCCGGGTAACAGCGTTTTATTTAAACACCTGAAATCTTGACCCTCCACCTGCAGTTTGGGAAAGGCAGAGGTTTTGGGATCTGTGTGTGTGGGGTTTGCTGTGTCTGGGGAGACCCCTAAATGTTCCTTTGTGTGACCCCTAAATGTTTTCTTTGTGTTTGGGAAGACCCCTAAATGTTCTGTGTGACCCCTAAATGTTCTCTCTGTGTTTGTGAAGACCCCTAAATGTTCCCCAGTGTTGCTTACTTCAAAATAACCCAGAAAAGTAGCCTTGAGCCCTCGGTGACAAGGCGCTATGCCCAGAGGGACTAGGCTCCCGTTACCTGTGAGTGTGGACTGCGTCCCCCCTGGCCTCCCCCCCCCCCTCTGGCAGCACGGCTGACGTGGCAGGGGGAAGGGCCAGGGAGGTTAGAAATAGACAGAGGCAGGGGCACGGGGTCAGTCTGCACCCAGGCATGAGATTCCCGTCCTCCCTGCCCTTTAATGTGAATACTGTTAAATATGTTGGTTGTACGTGTTTAAAATAAAAAAAGGAATAAATAAATAACTAGAATTTATATTGAGTTTGTGTTAGTAACTCCCTTAACTTCTCCAACAGCTGTTGAGTTCCCCTTTGGCGCTTAACGTGTTAGAAACACGTGTCACTATTTCTCTGCATTCATTTGCAGGTCATTGGAAGAGTTGCACAGTGACAGCAATTTGTACACTCACCATCTTCACCCGAGGTGGCTCCTCCTTCTCAGCCATTGTTTGCTCCTCCTGGCTGAATTGCGGCTGCGTTCTTATCCCCTCTCTGCCTCCGATCTGTATGAAGGACAATGCTTTTAGAGATATTCTGGACCCTTCCAACTCCCCAATCGGACCCTTCCTCTCCCTGACCTTGCAGCGCACAGTTTTACCTGCTATGATGCCTCTCAGCATACCATGGTAACTCATTCTGAACATACATGTGTCCTTTCTACATGTTACTCAGCTTCTATGACCAGGGCCACAGACAGGTTTCCTGGGGCCCAGGACTAGAGCTTCCACCGGGCCGCTCTACCCACGTGTCTGCGACCTTGCGAGAACCCCCTCCCCCCGTTTTCTCTTACACTGCCCCCTTCTCACACACCACCTCGCTCTCAACCCCCTCTTACACTCCCACTGTCACTCTTTCCTTTTCATACCCCCAGGCCCAGTACCCCATTACACCCACCTCCCCAGACCCAGTACCCTGTCTTATCCCCAAGCCCAGTTCCCCATTATACCCTTATCCCAAAGCCCAGTACCCCTTATACCACCTGCCCCAGAACCCATGATACCCCCCTCCCCAGGCCCAGTACCCCGTTATACCCCCCTCCCCATATCCAGTACCTGTTAAACCCCATACACTGGCCCAGTACCCCGTGATACACCCCTCTCTTGGTTCAGTACCCCGTTATACCCAGTCCCAGTATCCAGTTATACCTCCTCTTTGTCAGCCTCCTCACACTTCTCATTTTCTTCATCCTCGCACACTATTGAGCTGGAACTGGAGCTCTCAGGGTACCAAGCTGACAGGCCAAACGGCTTCACCTCTGTGCGCTCCCCGACCTGCAGGAGACATAACGTGTGTGTAACCAGGACAGTGATACTCTGTATCGCAAGAGCTCTTGTGACACTTATACCCCACTCCTCAGGCCAAGTACCCCGTTATACCCCAGGTCCAGTACCCTTTTATACCCCCTCCCCAGGCCCAGTACCCCATTATAAATGAGGCCCAGTACCCCGTTATACCCCCCTTGCCCAGGCCCAGTAACCCATTATACCCCTTTTCCCAGGCCCAGTACCCCGTAATCCCCCCTCCCCAGGTCCAGTACCCCGTTATACCCCCTCCCCAGGCCAAGTAACCTGTTATACCCCTTTTCCCAGGCCCAGTACCCCGTAATCACCCCTCCCCAGGTCCAGTACCCCGTTATACCCCCTCCCCAGGCCAAGTACCCTGTTATACCGTAACGTACTATTCTATAAATAGTGTCCTGTACAACAGCTAAAAGTACTATATGTGCGGCTGATTCACAGCTCAGTGATTCCCATTTACCTGTAAAGTGCTACTTCCACGTTTCTGTTGAGGGGTATTCTCCGCCCATGCCTGTGATACAGAGGATAGTAATGTGAGCACATGTATTCCTCACTCATAAGCATGTCCTGGTGCTGTATGGGAGGTTTGACGGTTAAACCAATTGTCAACACCACTCAAACAGTAACAATCTTTGCAACGCAACGTTGCTTCGTAATGTTAGCAACGTTTCGGAGTAATAGACCCCTTCAAGGCCCGTTTCAAGCCCCGTTTCCATGTCACACTAATGGACAGTGGTACTTCCCTTTAATTAATCCTATCTAAGGAACCTGAATGGTCCGTTTGACTCTCCCTTGCAGTCCCATATAGGGGCCTATGCTAGTAGCCTTAATAAAGCAACTCGCTGGTTCTATTACGCCGGATCAGAACCGCGTACATTTGAGGTCCGGGACCCCCTGCTTCCTGAGATACAGGCCCCGTTATAGGGTGCATTTAAACATTTAAGGCATTTAAATGTCTCGTGTCACATGACCATGGGATTTAAATGCATAGGAGATACCGGCACCCCATAACGGGGCCTGTATCTCAGGAAGCATGGGTTCCCGGACCTCAAGTTAACGCAGTTCTGCTCCGGAGACCTCCTGCTCACGTGCACTAGTATTACATTTTTTATTAAAACAGCTTCATTTCCTTAGTGGCTAGCCACTAATGCAATGAAGGAATTCAACCTCAATAGCCGGTTTATTGAGGGCAGAGGGGGGGGGGATGAAGCGGGTAGTAGCCCCAGGGAGGGTAATTAAGCCTGCCTGGAAGGTTGCGGGAGGAGTTAACTTGCGGAACCGCTATGGTAATGAAGGGGTTAACCAGTGCTGCTAGCACCTGCTAGGCCTAAACATCCATCCTTGGGGGAACTACCCCCTTCACCCAATCCCTCTACCCACAATAAAGAAAAACACACAACAACTCTACTACCCACCTCCTCTACCCCCAACAACACCCCCCCCCCCCCCGCCCTCAACACATACAGCACAGTAATGGGCAAAATTACTATTATCGAGATATGGATAATAGTGCATTTGCCGATTCTGTGTGTAAGTGTGAGAGTGTGTGTGTGCGTGTGCGTGTGTGTGTGTATGTGTAAGTGGGCGAGTGTGGGTGCATGCGCGCAAGGAGAAGAGTGAGGGGGAGAAGGAGCATGAGGGAGAGAGTGTGAGTGTGAGAAGCAACATAAGGGGGAGAGAGTGAGTGTGAGAAGGAGCATAAGGCGGAGAGGGTGAAGGGGAGAAGGAGCGTAAGGGGGAGAGTTTGAAGGATAGAGTGTGAGGGGGAGAAGGTGCGTAAGGGGGAGAGTTTGAGGGAGAGAGTGTGAGGGGGAGAAGGAGCGTAAGGGGGATAGTGGAGCGTAAGGCAGAGTGTGAGGGGGAGAAGGAGTGTGAGGGGGAGAAGGAGTGTAAGGGGGAGAGTGAGGGGGAGAGTGAGGGGGAGATGGAGCGAAAGGGGGAGAGTCTGAGGGGGAGAAATAGCGTGGGGGGGAGAGTGTGAGGGGAGAAGGAGCATAGGAGGGAGAGAGTGTGAGGGGAGAAGGAGCGAAGGGGGACAGTGTGAGGGGCAGAGCGTGACGGGGAGAAGGAGCGTGTGGGGGAGAAGGAGCGAAAGTGGGAGAGTGTGAGGGGGATAAGGATTGTAATGGGGAGAGTGTGAGGGGGAGAAGGAGCGTGAAGGGGAGAAGGAGCGTAAGGGGGAGAAGGAGCATAAGGGGGAGAAGGAGAGTAAGGGGGTGAAGGAGAGTAAGGGGGTGAAGGAGAGTAAGGGGAGAAGGAGCGTAAGGGGGTGAAGGAGCGTAAGGGGGAGAGTGTGAGGGGGAGAAGCAGCGTAAGGGGGAGAAGGAACGTAAGGGGGTGAAGGAGAGTAAGGGGGTGAAGGAGAGTAAGGGGGAGAGTGTGAGGGGGAGAAGGGGCGTAAGGGAGAGAGTGTGAGGGGGAGAAGGGGCGTAAGGGAGAGAGTGTGAGGGGGAGAAGGGGCGTGAGGGGGAAATGGAGCGTAAGTGGGAGAATGTGAGGGGAGAAGGAGCGTAAGGGGGAGAGTGTGAGGGGGACATGGAGCGTAATGGGGAGAAGGACAGTAAGGAGGAGAGTGAGGGGGACAAGGAGTGTACAGGGGAGAGTGTGAGGGGGGAGAAGGAGCGAAAGGGGGAGAGTGTGAAGGGGGAGAATGTGATAAGGAGGAGGGAGTGAGGGGGTGCAGGAGCGTAAGGAGGAGAGCGTGAGGGGGAGAAGGAGCGTAAGGGGGAGAGCGTGAGGGGGTAAAGGAGCATAAGGGGGAGAGCGTGAGGGGAAGAAGGAGCGTAAGGGGGAGAGTGTGAGGGGGTAAAGGAGCGTAAGGGGGAGAGTGTGAGGGGGAGAAGGAGCATAAGGAGGAGAGTGTGAGGGGGAGAAGGAGCATAAGGTGGAGAGTGTGAGGGGGAGAAGGAGAGTGAGGGGGAGAGTGTGAAGGAGAAAAGGAGTTTAAGGGGGAGAGTGTGAGTGGGAGAGGGAGCGTAAAAGGGGCAGTGAGGGATGAGGGAGACAGGGTGACAGACAGGGGGCGAGGGTTGGGGTTCCCCAGAATTTAAAAATCATATTCTGGGGTTTCCTAACCAAAAAAAGTTCACAGAGCATTCCGCATCCTTGTACAATATGCGTAATGTTGGGTATTGTGTGCTATTTTTCAAATATACCTTTGAAACATGTATATATTACGTTGCCATCCATCAGGGCAACGAAACAGCAAAGAGAGGCAGCACTCAGGGGTAAGTGTACAAAGAATTGTATTGTAGCAGACACAAAAATCTGACTTTCGATTCTCTCTCTCTCTCTCTCTCTTTCTCTATATAGTATACACTGTGTTGGTGATATATATATATATATCTATATATATATATATATATATATATATATATATAGATATATATATATATATCACCAACACAGTGTATACTATATATATATATATATACACACAGATAAACAGATACACACGCACGCATAAATATGCGCACGAACACAGATGCACAGATAAGCGCACACACAAATACACAGACACACACACAAAAGGAATATGAAATGTGACAGATCTAGTATAACAAGTGACTGACATACGCAGGGTTAATAAGAAACGAGACAGTCAGATACACACAGAGAAGTGATCATATGGATAACCTGTATCGGTGACAGACTTCAGGAGAAATTATATGACCCAAATTATTGAGGAACCAACCAGGAGAGGGGCAATACTGGATTTGTTCATATCAAACAATGTAGAGGTAATAACAAATATTCAAGTCCTGGGACATTTGGGTAACAGTGATCATAACATGGTCTCATTTGAAATAAATTATCAAAAACAGATTACAGGCATACCCCGGTTTAAGGACACTCGCGAGTAAGTACATACAGTATCGCCCAATAGGCAAACTGCATCTCACGCATGTGCCTGTTGTCACGTCCTGAACAGCTCCCTACCTGTACCGAAGCTGTGCACAAGCGGGGAGACTATAGAGCCTGTTACAAATGCGTAATTTACATCAGTTATGCACGTATATGACGATTGCAGTACAGTACATGCATCGATAAGTGGGAAAAAGGTAGTGCTTCACTTTAAGTACATTTTCACTTTACATACATGCTTCGGTCCCATTGCGTACGCTAATGCGGGGTATGCCTGTACTTGGGTTTAACAAAGACCTTAAACTTTGGAAAGGCAGATTTTAATAAACTGAGGTCTAATCTAGTAGTAATACAATGGGATGATGTTTTTGCAGGGAAAAATGTAGAAGATAAATGGGCAGTTTTAAAACATTGTTAGAAAAGCACACTTATCAGTGTATACCCTTGGGTAATAAGTATAAAAGAAATAACTCAAAACCAATGTGGCTAAATAAACAGGTAGGGGAGGAAATGGACAAGAAGAGGAAGGCGTTTAGATTCTTTAAGTCAGAAGGGACGAAGACATCGTATCAGGATTATAAGGAATGTAACAAAAATTGCAAAAGGGCAATCAAATTAGCAAAAATGGATAATGAAAAAAGGATTGCAATAGAAAGTAAGGTCAACCCTAAAAAGTTCTTTAAGTACCTTAATAACAAAAAAATGAGAAAAGAAAATATAGGACCCTTTCCGTGTGAGATGGGTAGGCAGATTATTGGAGATAAGGAAAAAGCTGAGGAATTAAACAAATTCTTTGCCTCTGTGTTTACCAGGGAAGAATCAAATTCAATAGTAGTGCCGCAGGAGGAAGCCACAACCTCCACATTAATGAGCAATTGGTTAACTGAGGAAGAAGTTCATAAGCGACTTGAAAAAATGAAAGTAAATAGGCACCTGGCCCCGATGGCATACAGCCAAGAGTTCTCAAGGAGTTAAGCTCAGTAATAGCCAAACCATTATATTTAATATTCAAGGACTCCATTTCCACAGGCTCAGTACCACAAGATTGGCATAAAGCAGATGTGGTGCCTATATTTAAAAAGGGAGCTAGATCACAACCGGGAAATTACAGACTTGTAAGCCTGACTTCAATAGTAGGGAAACTACTTGAAGGTTTAATACGGGATAATTTTCAGAAATACCTAATGGAAAACAAAATTATTAGTAATAGTCAGCATGGATTTATGAAGGATAGATCTTGCCAAACTAACCTTATTTGTGTCTTTGAGGAGGTAAGTAGGAATTTAGACCAGGGTAATGCAGTTGATGTGGTCTACTTAGATTTTGCAAAGGCTTTTGATACGGTTTCACACAAGAGGTTGGTGTACAAAATAAAGAAAATTGGACTCAGTAATAATATATGCACCTGGATTAAAAACTGGTTAAAGGACAGACAACAGAGGGTTGTCATAAATGGAACTTTTTCAGGTTGGGCTAAAGTCGTGAGTGGAGTACCTCAGGGATCGGTTTCATCACTCACAGGTTTTTTACCTCCCACAACGGACATTGACTGAGCTCTATTCCAATTGCCTGATTTTGGGGCTTTCTTGTAAGTTCCCATTGCATCTGTGTGTTCCATGATGTTTGCTCACTAAATCCATTTGTTGTCCTTTCAATCCGTGCAGCAATTCTTTATTGTCCTCTCTCCATGTCCCCATTATAGTTATAGGGTTATCATAATTTCATCACACAGTGTTGCACTATCATCTGTGTGATGCTTTGTCCCTTTATGTTCACCCGGTGTACTGCGCTCCCTGACTTCTCGACAATGCAACTAGTAAAGGATCAACAAGGAAGATCCATTGAAGGTTGAGCTACAATTGAACACTGGTTGTATATTTTATTTTCTCCTTTTTTCTTTTTATTGTTGCCTCACCCTTATTGTTGGTTCACCATTGTATGTCATTTTTCCCTACCTGGAACACCCTCAGGAGCGCCTGGTGATTTCCGTGTTCTTTTATCAAACGGGCAATGGATGGAAGGGAAGTAAACATAATTATGCCCCTTTACAAAGCACTAGTAAGACCACACCTTGAATATGGAGTACAATTTTGGGCACCAAATCCTAAGAAAAGACATTATGGAACTAGAGAGAGTTCAGAGAAGACCCACAAAATTAATAAAGGGGGTGGACAATCTAACTTATGAGGAGAGGCTAGCTACAGATGCAGCAACGAGTTTTAGAACTCTGCCTGGGTATTTTCTGGGGCAGTCTCACAGTAAATGCCTCAACATTGCCTCAATAATTCTGTGAGATTCTTAATGGCCCATAGGATTATCACCGCAGGGGGTCCCTGCAAACTGAATGGGACTTCAGGGACCTCCGCTGTGTCAATCCGATGGGCCATTAAGAATCTCACAGAAATGTTGAGGCAATTACTGTGAGACTGCCCCAGAATCTCCAAGGAATTTCTCCGGTATGCGTTCTAATACTGGTGGCTGCATCAGTAAATTAGTTTTAGTTACATTAGAAAAGAGGCGTCTAAGAGGCGATATGATAACTATATACAGTACAAATATATTCGGGGACAATACATGGAGCTTTCAAAAGACCTATTCATCCCACGGGCAGTACTAAGGACTCGGGGCCATCCCTTAAGGTTGGAGGAAAGGAAATTTCACCAGCAACAAAGGAAAGGGTTCTTTACAGTAAGGGCAGTTAAAATGTGGAATTCATTACCCATGGAGACTGTGATGGCAGATACAATAGATTTGTTCAAAAAAAGGTTGGATATCTTTTTAGATGGGAAAGGTATACAGGGATATACCAAATAAGTATACAGTACATGGGAAAGATGTTGATCCAGGGATTAATCCGATAGCCAATTCTTGGAGTCAGGAAGGAATTCATTTTTCCCCTTAATGGGTTTTTTTGTTTGCCTTGCTCTGGATCAATAAGTAAGTATAGATATAGGATAAAGTATCTGTTGTCTAAATTTAGCATAGGTTGAACTTTATGGACCTACGTCTTTTTTCAACCTCATCTACGATGTAACTATGTAAGTTACAATAAAAGCAAGACAAACACTCCGGGTATCAACGTTTTATTTAAACACCTGAAATCTTGACCCTCCGCCTGCAGTTTGGGAAAGGCAGAGGTTTTGGGATCTGTGTGTGTGGGGTTTACTGTGTCTGGGGAGACCCCTAAATGTTCTGTGTGACCCCTAAATGTTCTCTCTGTGTTTGGGAAGACCCCTAAATGTTCTCTCTGTGTTTGGGAAGACCCCTAAATGTTCTCTCTGTGTTTGGGAAGACCCCTAAATGTTCTCTCTGTGTTTGGGAAGACCCCTAAATGTTCCCCAGTGTCGCTCGCTTCAAAATAACCCAGAAAAGTAGCCTTGAGCCCTCGGTGACAGGGCGCTATGCCCAGAGGGACTAGGCTCCCCTTACCTGTGAGTGTGGACTGCGTCCCCCCTGGCCTCTCCCCCCCTCTGGCAGCAGGGCTGACGTGGCAGGGGGAAGGGCCAGGGAGGTTAGAAATAGAGAGGCAGGGGCACGGGGTCAGTCTGCACCCGGGCATGAGATTCCCGCCCACTCTGCCCTTTAATGTGAATACTGTTACATATGTTGGTTGTACGTGTTTAAAATAAAAAAAGGAATAAATAAATAACTAGAATTTATACTGAGTTTGTGTTAGTAACTCCCTTAACTTCTCCAACAGCTGTTGAGTTCCCGTTTGGACTTAACGTGTTAGAAACACGTGTCACTATTTCTCTGCATTAATTTGCAGGTCATTGGAAGAGTTGCACAGTGACAGCAATTTGTACACTCACCATCTTCACCCGAGGTGGCTCCTCCTTCTCAGCCATTGTTTGCTCCTCCTGGCTGAATTGCGGCTGCAGTCTTATCCCCTCTCTGCCTCCGATCTGTATGAAGGACAATGCTTTTAGAGATATTCTGGACCCTTCCAACTCCCCAATCGGACCCTTCCTCTCCCTGACCATGCAGCGCACAGTATTACCTGCTATGATGCCTCTCAGCATACCATGGTAACTCATTCTGAACATACATGTGTCCTTTCTACATGTTACTCAGCTTGTATGACCAGGGCCACAGACAGCTTTCCTGGGGCACAGGACTAGGGCTTCCACCGGGGCCCCCCACCCACGTGTCTGCGACCTTGCGGGAACCCCCTCCCCCCGTTTTCTCTTACACTGCCCCCTTCTCACACACCACCTCGCTCTCACCCCCTTCTTACACTCCCACTGTCACTCTTTCCTTTTCATACCCCCAGGCCCAGTACCCCATTACACCCACCTCCCCAGACCCAGTACCCTGTCATACCCCCAAGCCCAGTTCCCCATTATACCCCTATCCCAAAGCCCAGTACCCCCTTATACCACCTGCCCCAGAACCCATGATACCCCCCTCCCCATGCCCAGTACCCCGTTATACCCCCCTGCCAAAACTCAGTACCCTGTAATACCCCCAGATCCAGTACCCAGTTATACCCACCTCCCCAGATCCAGTACCAGTTATACCCCATACACTGGCCCAGTACCCCGTGATACACCCCTCTCTTGGTTCAGTACCCCGTTATACCCAGTCCCAGTACCCAGTTATACCTCCTCTTTGTCAGCCTCCTCACACTTCTCATCTTCTTCATCCTCCCACGCTGTTGAGCTGGAACTGGAGCTCAAAGGGTACCAAGCTGACAGGCTAAACGGCTCCCGCTCCGTGTGCTCCCCGACCTGCAGGAGACATAACGTGTGTGTAACCAGGACAGTGATACTCTGTATCGCAAGAGCTCCTGTGACACTTATACCCACTCCTCAGGCCAAGTACCGCGTTATACCACAGGTCTAGTACCCCATTATAAATGAGGCCCAGTACCCCGTTATACCCCCCTTCCCCAGGCCCAGTAACCCGTTATACCCCTTTTCCCAGGCCCAGTACCCCGTAATAACCCCTCCCCAGGTCCAGTACCCCGTTATACCCCCTCCCCAGGCCAAGTACCCAGTCACATATAGGGGCCTATGCTAGTAGCCTTCATAAAGCAACTCGCTTGTTCTATTACGCCGGAGCAGAACCGCGTTCATTTGAGGTCCGGGACCCCCCGCTTCCTGAGATACAGGCCCCGTTATAGGGTGCATGTATCACCTATGCATTTAAATGTCTCGTGTCACATGACCATGGGATTTAAATGCATAGGAGATACCGGCACCCCATAACGGGGCCTGTATCTCAGGCAGCATGGGTTCCCGGACCTCAAGTCAACGCAGTTCTGCTCCGGAGACCTCCTGCTCACGTGCACTAGTATTTTTTTTTTTTTTTTTTTTCAAACGTTTTTATTAGGCAGATATGCATCAAACAGATACATCAGTTTATCCTTAGCCTAATACAGAGGTTTTTTTTAGTTTTTTTTTTTTTTTTGTTTCAAAGTTTTTTATTAGGCATTTATAACATTTACAGCTTTTTGAATATTTGTCAACATTTTGGCCTAATACAATTTTTCTGGTTTTTGTCTGAGGTGGGGGAGAAAGTCCCAACATTCCCCTGACCTTCAGAGGTCTGTCGGGGAAGTGCGGGTTAAGAAACAGAAAAGGGGAGAGAGAGTGATAGAGGGGGGGGGGGGTAGGGGGTGAGGGGGGGTTGAGATAGGGGAGGGGGGGGATTGGCTCCCTGTTCTTGGCTGCCTTAATTTGGATCTTTGTTTATTATTACTATGGGGCATTTTGGCGTTGGGGGAGCATATACGTTAGCCACGAGTCCCAGGTATTGTTGAAAGAGGTGGTGGACCTTTTCAGGAAGGCTGATAGTCTTTCCATGTCCATCACCTCTTGCACCCTTTTTTTGACTGTCTGTTTGGAGGGGGGAGACACCTTCTTCCAGGCGGCTGCCACCGCACACCTAGCCGCTGTCAGGATAAAGGAGACTAATTTGCATGTTGGTCGATCCAGCACTTCTATGGGTCTGGCCAGCAGGTAGGTCAGCGGGTTAATGGGTATTGTGAGGTCTGTGACCTCTTTTATTAATTTTTGTATAGTTTCCCAGTACTTCTGTATTTCCGGACAGGTCCACCAGATGTGGGCCATGTCCCCCTTTTGACCGCAGCCTCTCCAGCATAAATCGGAAGCCAGAGGGTAGATTTGATTTCACCAATGTCTATTATAAGAGATTCTTGCCTACTCTATCCACGCATCTCCTGAAAACATTTAATTATTTCATGGAAGGGAACCAAATCCCGCCAACAATGTCTCTGGCTAACTTAGCTATTATACACAAAGATGGCAGAGACCCGATGCAGTGTGGAAGCTACCGTCCAATCTCCCTCCTCAACAGTGATCTCAAATTATATAGCAAAATACTAGTATTTTTTATTTTTATTAAAACAGCTTCATTTCCTTAGTGGCTAGCCACTAATGCAATGAAGGAATTCAACCTCAATAGCCTGTTTATTGAGGGCAGAGGGGGTGGATGAAGGGGGTAGTAGCCCCAGGGAGGGTAATTAAGCCTGCCTGGAAGGTTGCGGGAGGAGTTAACTTGCGGAACCGCTATGGTAATGAAGGGGTTAACCAGTGCTGCTTGCACCCTCTAGGCCTAAACATCTATCCTTGGAGGAACTACCCCCTTCACCCAATCCCTCTACCCACAATAAAGAAAAACACACAACAACTCTACTACCCACCTCCTCTACCCCCAACAACACCCCCCGCCCCCACCCTCAACACATACAGTACAGTACAGTAATGGGCAAAATTACTATTATCGAGATATGAATAATAGTGTATTTGCCCATTAGGGTGTTAGTGTGAGAGTGTGTGTGTGCGTGTGTGTATGTGTAAGTGGGCGAGTGTGGGTGCATGCGCGCAAGGAGGAGAGTGAGGGGGAGAAGGAGCATGAGGGAGAGAGTGTGAGTGTGAGAAGGAGCATAAGGGGGAGAGTGTGAAGGGGAGAAGGAGTGTAAGGGGGATAGTGAGGGGGATAAGGAGCGTAAGGGGGAGAGTTTGAGGGAGAGAGTGTGAGTGTGAGAAGGAGCATAAGGGGGAGAGAGTGAGTGTGAGAAGGAACATAAGGCAGAGAGGGTGAAGGGGAGAAGGAGCGTAAGGGGGAGAGTTTGAAGGAGAGAGTGTGAGGGGGAGAAGGAGCGTAAGGGGGAGAGTTTGAGGGAGAGAGTGTGAGGGGGAGAAGGAGCGTAAGGGGGATAGTGGAGCGTAAGGCGGAGTGTGAGGGCGAGAAGGAGTGTGAGGGGGAGAAGGAGTGTAAGGGGGAGAGTGAGGGGGAGATGAAGCGAAAGGGGGAGAGTCTGAGGGGGAGAAGTAGCGTGGGGGGGAGAGTGTGAGGGGAGAAGGAGCGTAGGGGGGAGAGACTGTGAGGGGAGAAGGAGAAAAGGGGGAGAGTGTGAGGGGGAGAATGAGCGTGTGGGGGAGAAGGAGCGAAAGTGGGAGAGTGTGAGGGGGATAAGGATTGTAATGGGGAGAGTGTGAGGGGGAGAAGGAGCGTGAAGGGGAGAAGGAGCGTAAGGGGGAGAAGGAGCGTAAGGGGGAGAAGGAGCGTAAGGGGGAGAAGGAGAGTAAGGGGGAGAAGGAGAGTAAGGGGGTGAAGGAGAGTAAGGGGAGAAGGAGCGTAAGGGGGTGAAGGAGCGTAAGGGGGAGAGTGTGAGGGGGAGAAGGAGCATAAGGGGGAGAAGGAACGTAAGGGGGAGAAGGAGAGTAAGGGGGAGAAGGAGAGTAAGGGGGTGAAGGAGAGTAAGGGGTGAAGGAGAGTAAGGGGGTGAAGGAGAGTAAGGGGGAGAGTGTGAGGGGGAGAAGGAGCGTAAGGGAGAGAGTGTGAGGGGGAGAAGGGGCGTTAGGGGGTAATGGAGCGTAAGGGGTAGAGTGTGAGGGGGACAAGGAGCGTAAGGGGGAAAATGTGAGGGGGAGAAGTAGCGTAAGGGAGAAAATGTGAGGGGGAGAAGGAGCGTACAGGGGAGAGTGTGAGGGGGGAGAAGGAGCGAAAGTGGGAGAGTGTGAGGGGGATAAGGATTGTAATGGGGAGAGTGTGAGGGGGAGAAGGAGCGTGAAGGGGAGATGGAGAGTAAGGGGGTGAAGGAGAGTAAGGGGGTGAAGGAGAGTAAGGGGAGAAGGAGCGTAAGGGGGTGAAGGAGCGTAAGGGGGTGAAGGAGCAGAAGGGGGAGAGTGTGAGGGGGAGAAGGAGCGTAATGGGGAGAAGGAGCGTAAAGGGGGAGAAGGAGAGTAAGGGGGTGAAGGAGAGTAAGGGGGTGAAGGAGAGTAAGGGGAGAAGGAGCGTAAGGGGGTGAAGGAGCGTAAGGGGGAGAGTGTGAGGGGGAGAAGGAGCGTAAGGGGGAGAAGGAACGTAAGGGGGTGAAGGAGAGTAAGGGGGTGAAGGAGAGTAAGGGGGAGAGTGTGAGGGGGAGAAGGAGTGTAAGGGAGAGAGTGTGAGGGGGACATGGAGCGTAATGGGGAGAGTGTGAGGGGGGAGAAGGAGCGAAAGGGGTAGAGTGTGAAGGGGGAGAATGTGAGGGGGAGAAGGAGCGTACAGGGAAGAGTGTGAGGGGGGGAGAAGGAGCGAAAGGGGGAGAGTGTGAAGGGCAGAATTTGATAAGGAGGAGAGCGTGAGGGGAGAGTGTGAGGGGGGAGAAGGAGTGTAAGGAGGAGAGCGTGAGGGGGAGAAGGAGCGTAAGGGGAAGAAGGAGCGAAAGGGGGAGAGTGTGAGGGGAAGAAGGAGCGAAATTGGGAGAGTGTGAGGGGAAGAAGGAGTGTAAGGAGGAGAGCGTGAGGGGGTACAGGAGCGTAAGGGGGAGAGTGTGAGGGGGAGAAGGAGCGTAAGGGGGAGAAGGAGCGTAAGGGGGAGAGTGTGAGGGGGAGAAGGAGAGTTAGGGGGAGAGTGTGAAGGGGAGAAGGAGCGTAAGGGGGAGAAGGAGCATAAGGGGGAGCGTGTGACGGGGAGAGTGTGAGGGGAAGAAGGAGCGTAAGGGGGAGAAGGAGCGTAAGGGGGAGAGTGTGAGGGGGAGAATGTGAGGGGAAGAATGAGCGTAAGGGGGAGAGTGAGGGGGAGAAGGAGTGTAAGGGGAGAGTGTGAGGGGGGAGAATGAGCGTAAAGGCGAGAGTGTGAGGGGGAGAAGGAGCGTAAGGGGGATAGTGTGAGGGGGAGATGGAGTGTTAGGGGGAGAGTGTGAGTGGGAGAAGGACTGTAAGGGGGAGAAGGAGCGTAAGGGGAGAGTGTGAGGGGGAGAAGGAGCGTAAGGTGGAGAGTGAGGGGGAGAAGGAGCGTAAGGGGAAGAGTGAGGGGGAGAAGGAGTGTAAGGGGGAGAGTGAAGGGGAGAAGGAGCGTACAGGGGAGAGTGTGAGGAGTGCAAGGGGGAGAATGTGAGGGGGAGAAGAAGTGTAAGGGGAGAGTGTGAGGGGGAGAAGGAGCGTAAGGGGAGAGTGTGAGGGGGAGAATGAGCGTAAGGGGGAGAGTATGAGGGGGAGATGGAGCGTTAGAGGGGAGCGGGAGGGGGAGAAGGAGCATAAGGGGGAGAGTGAGGGGGAGAAGGAGTGTACAGGGGAGAGTGTGAGGAGCGTAAGGGGGAGAATGTGAGAGGGAGAAGGAGTGTAAGGGGAGAGTCTGAGGGTGAGAAGGAGTGTAAGGGGAGAGTGTGAGGGGGAGAAGGAGCGTAAGGGGAGAGTGTGAGGGGGAGAAGGAGCATAAGGGGGATAGTGTGAGGGGGAGAATGAACGTAAGGGGGAGAGTGTGAGGGGGAGAAGGAGCGTAAGGGGGAGATTGTGAGGGAGAGAAGGAGCATAAGATGTAGAGTGTGAGGGAGAGAAGGGGCAAAAGGGGGAGAGTGTGAGGGGGAGAAGGAGCGTTAGGGGGAGAGTGTAAGGGGGAGAGTGTGAAGGGAAGAAGGAGCATAAGGGAGAGAGCGTGAGGGGGGAGAAGGAGTGTGAGGGGGAGAAGGAGCGTAAGAGGAGAGCATAAGGGAGAGAGCGTGAGGGGAGAAGGAGCGTAAGGGGGATAGTGTGAGGGGGAGAAGGCGCGTAAGGGGGAGAGTGTGAGGGGTAGAAGGAGCATAAGGGGGAGAGTGTGAGGGGAAGGAGCGTAAGGGGAGAACGTGAGGGGGTAAAGGAGCGTAAGGGGGATAGTGTGAGGGGGAGAAGGTTCATAAGGGGGAGATTGTGAGGGCTAATGGAGCGTAAGGGGGAGAGTGAGGGAGAGAAGGAGTGTAAGGGGGAGAGTATGAGAGGGAGAATGAGCGTAAGGGGGAGAGTGAGGGGGATAAGGAGCGTAAGGGGGAGAGTGTGAGGTAGAGAAGGAGCATAAGGGGGAGAGCGTGAGGGGGTGAAGGAGAGTGAGGGGAGAGTGTGAGGGGAAAAAGGATCGTAAGAGGAGAGCGTAAGGGGGAGAGGGTGAGGGGAGAAGGAGCGTAAGGGGGAGAGTGTGAGGGGGAGAGTGTGAGGGGGAGAAGGCACGCAAGGGGGATAGTGTGAGGGGGAGAAGGCGCGTAAGAGGGAGATTGTGAGGGGGAGAAGGAGCATAAGGGGGAGAGTGTGAGGGAGAGAAGGAGCATAAGGGGGAGAGTGTGAGGGGAAGAAGGAGCGTAAGGGGGAGAGTGTGAGGGGGAGAAGGATCATAAGGGGGAGATTGTGAGGGGGAGAAGGTGCGTAAGGGGGAGAGTGTGAGGGGGAGAATTAGCGTAAGGGGGAGAGTGTGAGGGGGAGAGTGTGAGGGGGAGAATGAGCGTAAGGGGGAGGGTGTGAGGGGGAGAAGGAGCGTAAGGGGGAGAGTGTGAGGGGGAGAAGGATCATAAGGGGGAGATTGTGAGGGGGGAGAAGATGCGTAAGGGAGAGAGTGTGACGGGGAGAAGGATCATAAGGGGGAGATTGTGAGGGGACAAGGAGCATAAGGGGGAGAGTGTGAGGGGGAGAATGAGCGTAAGGGGGAGAGTGTGAGGGGGAGAATGAGCGTAAGGGGGAGAGTGTGAGGGGGAGAAGGAGCATAAGGGGGAGAGTGTGAGGGGGAGAAGGAGCGTAAGGGGGAGAGTGTGAGGGGGAGAAGGAGAGTAAGGGGGAGAGTGTGAGGGGGAGAAGGCGCGTAAGAGGGAGATTGTGAGGGGGAGAAGGAGCATAAGGGGGAGAGTGTAAGGGAGAGAAGGAGCATAAGGGGGAGAGTGTGAGGGGAAGAAGGAGCGTAAGGGGGAGAGTGTGAGGGGGAGAAGGATCATAAGGGGGAGATTGTGAGGGGGAGAAGGTGCGTAAGGGGGAGAGTGTGAGGGGGAGAATTAGCGTAAGGGGGAGAGTGTGAGGGGGAGAATGAGCATAAGGGGGAGAGTGTGAGGGGGAGAATGAGCGTAAGGGGGAGGGTGTGAGGGGGAGAAGGAGCGTAAGGGGGAGAGTGTGAGGGGGAGAAGGATCATAAGGGGGAGATAGTGAGGGGGGAGAAGATGCGTAAGGGAGAGAGTGTGACGGGGAGAATGAGCGTAAGGGGGAGAGTGTGAGGGGGAGAATGAGCGTAAGGGGGAGAGTGTGAGGAGGAGAATGAGCGTAAGGGGGAGAGTGTGAGGGGGAGAATGAGCGTAAGGGGGAGAGGGTGAGGGGAGAAGGAGCGTAAGGGGGAGAGTGTGAGGGGGAGAGTGTGAGGGGGAGAAGGCACGTAAGGGGGATAGTGTGAGGGGGAGAAGGTGCGTAAGAGGGAGATTGTGAGGGGGAGAAGGAGCATAAGGGGGAGAGTGTGAGGGAGAGAAGGAGCATAAGGGGGAGAGTGTGAGGGGAAGAAGGAGCGTAAGGGGGAGAGTGTGAGGGGGAGAAGGCGCGTAAGAGGGAGATTGTGAGGGGGAGAAGGAGCATAAGGGGGAGAGTGTGAGGGAAAGAAGGAGCATAAGGGGGAGAGTGTGAGGGGAAGAAGGAGCGTAAGGGGGAGAGTGTGAGGGGGAGAAGGATCATAAGGGGGAGATTGTGAGGGGGAGAAGGTGCGTAAGGGGGAGAGTGTGAGGGGGAGAATTAGCGTAAGGGGGAGAGTGTGAGGGGGAGAGTGTGAGGGGGAGAATGAGCGTAAGGGGGAGGGTGTGAGGGGGAGAAGGAGAGTAAGGGGGAGAGTGTGAGGGGGAGAAGGATCATAAGGGGGAGATTGTGAGGGGGGAGAAGATGCGTAAGGGAGAGAGTGTGACGGGGAGAAGGATCATAAGGGGGAGATTGTGAGGGGACAAGGAGCATAAGGGGGAGAGTGTGAGGGGGAGAATGAGCGTAAGGGGGAGAGTGTGAGGGGGAGAATGAGCGTAAGGGGGAGAGTGTGAGGGGGAGAAGGAGCATAAGGGGGAGAGTGTGAGGGGGAGAAGGAGCGTAAGGGGGAGAGTGTGAGGGGGAGAAGGAGAGTAAGGGGGAGAGTGTGAGGGGAGAAGGCGCGTAAGAGGGAGATTGTGAGGGGGAGAAGGAGCATAAGGGGGAGAGTGTAAGGGAGAGAAGGAGCATAAGGGGGAGAGTGTGAGGGGAAGAAGGAGCGTAAGGGGGAGAGTGTGAGGGGGAGAAGGATCATAAGGGGGAGATTGTGAGGGGGAGAAGGTGCGTAAGGGGGAGAGTGTGAGGGGGAGAATTAGCGTAAGGGGGAGAGTGTGAGGGGGAGAATGAGCATAAGGGGGAGAGTGTGAGGGGGAGAATGAGCGTAAGGGGGAGGGTGTGAGGGGGAGAAGGAGCGTAAGGGGGAGAGTGTGAGGGGGAGAAGGATCATAAGGGGGAGATAGTGAGGGGGGAGAAGATGCGTAAGGGAGAGAGTGTGACGGGGAGAAGGATCATAAGGGGGAGATTGTGAGGGGAGAAGGAGCGTAAGGGGGAGAGTGTGAGGGGGAGAATGAGCGTAAGGGGGAGAGTGTGAGGGAGAATGAGCGTAAGGGGGAGAGTGTGAGGGGGAGAATGAGCATAAGGGGGAGAGTGTGAGGGGGAGAAGGAGCGTAAGGGGGAGAGTGTGAGGGGGAGAAGGATCATACGGGGGAGATTGTGAGGGGGGAGAAGGTGCGTAAGGCAGAGAGTGTGAGGGGGAGAAGGAGCGTAAGGGGGAGAGTGTGAGGGGGAGAAGGATCATAAGGGGGAGAAGGTGCGTAAGGCAGAGAGTGTGAGGGGGAGAAGGAGCGTAAGGGGGAGAGTGTGAGGGGGAGAAGGATCATAAAGGGGAGATTGTGAGGGGGGAGAAGGTGCATAAGGCAGAGAGTGTGAGGGGGAGAAGGAGCGTAAGGGGGAGAGTGTGAGGGGGAGAAGGATCATAAAGTGGAGATTGTGAGGCGGGAGAAGGTGCGTAAGGGGGAGAGTGTGAGGGGGAGAAGAAGTGTAAGGGGGAGAGTGAGGGGGAGAAGGAGCGTAAGGGGGAGAGCGTGAGGGGGGAGAAGGTGCGTAAGGGGGAGAGTGTGAGGGGGAGAAGGAGTGTAAGGGGGAGAGTGAGGGGGAGAAGGAGCGTAAGGGAGAGAGCGTGAGGGGGAGAGGGTTCATAAGGGGGAGAGTGTGAGGGGGAGAATGAGCATAAGGGGGAGATTGTGAGGGTGAGAAGGAGCATAAGGGGGAGAGTGAGGGGGAGAAGGAGTGTTAGGGGGAGAGTGTGAGTGGGAGAAGGAGTGTAAGGGGAGAGCGTGAGGGGGAGAAGAAGAGTAAGGGAGAGAGCGTGAGGGGGAAAAGGATCATAAGAGGAGAGCGTAAGGGGGAGAGGGTGAGGGGAGAAGGAGCATAAGGGGGAGAGTGTGAGTGGGAGATGGAGTGTAAGGGGGAGAGTGAGAGGGGAAGAAGGAGCATAAGGTGTAGAGCGTGAGGGGGAGAAGGAGCATAATTAGTAGAGCATGAGGGGGAGAGTGTGAGGGGGAGAAGGAGCGTGAGGGGGAGAAGGAGCGTAAGGGGGAGAGTGAGGGGGAGAAGGAGCGTAAGGGGGAGAGAGTGAGGGGGAGAAGGAGTGTAAGGGGGAGAATGTGAGGGGGAGAAGGAGCGTAAGGGGAGAGTGTGAGGAGGAGAATGAGCGTAAGGGGAAGAGTGTGAGGGGGAGGTGGAGCGTAAGAGGGGAGGGGGAGAAGGAACATAAGGGGGAGAGTGAGGGTTGAAGGAGTGTACAGGGGAGAGTGAGGAGCGTAAGGGGGGGAATGTGAGGGGGAGAAGGAGTGTAAGGGGAGAGTCTGAGGGTGAGAAGGAGTGTAAGGGGAGAGTCTGAGGGTGAGAAGGAGTGTAAGGGGAGAGTGTGAGGGGGAGAAGGAGCGTAAGGGGAGAGTGTGAGGGGAAGAAGGAGCATAAGGGGGATAGTGTGACGGGGAGAATGAGCGTAAGGGGGAGAGTGTGAGGGGGAGAAGGAGCGTAAGGGGGAGATTGTGAGGGAGAAAAGGATAATAAGGTGTAGAGTGTGAGGGAGAGAAGGGGCATTAGGGGGAGAGTGTGAGGGGGAGAAGGAGCGTTAGGGGGAGAGTGTAAGGGGGAGAGTGTGAGGGGAAGAAGGAGCATAAGGGAGAGAGCGTGAGGGGGGAGAAGGAGTGTGAGGGGGATAGTGTGTGGGGGAGAAGGCGCATAAGGGGGATAGTGTGAGGGGGAGAAGGTTCATAAGGGGGAGATTGTGAGGGGTAAAGGAGCGTAAGGGAGAGAGTGAGGGAGAGAAGGTGTATAAGGGGGAGAGTATGAGAGGGAGAAGGAGCGTAAGGGGAAGAGTGAGGGGGAGAAGGAGCGTAAGGGGGAGAGTGTGAGGGGGAGAAGGAGCATAAGGTGTAGAGTGTGAGGTAGAGAAGGAGCATAAGGGGGAGAGCGTGAGGGGGTGAAGGAGAGTGAGGGGAGAGTGTGAGGGGAAAAAGGATCGTAAGAGGAGAGCGTAAGGGGGAGAGGGTGAGGGGAGAAGGAGTGTAAGGGGGAGAGTGTGAGGGGGAGTGTGAGGGGGGAGAAGGCGCGTAAGGGGGAGATTGTGAGGGGGAGAAGGAGCATAAGGGGGAGAGTGTGAGGGAGAGAAGGAGCATAAGGGGGAGAGTGTGAGGGGGAGAAGGAGCATAAGGGGGAGATTGTGAGGGGGGAGAAGGTGCGTAAGGGAGAGAGTGTGAGGGGGAGAAGGATCATAAGGGGGAGATTGTGAGGGGAGAAGGAGCGTGAGGGGGAGAATGAGCGTAAGGGGGAGAGTGTGAGGGGGAGAATGAGCGTAAGGGGAGAGTGTGAGGGGGAGAATGAGCATAAGGGGGAGAGTGTGAGGGGGAGAATGAGCATAAGGGGGAGAGTGTGAGGGGGAGAAGGAGCGTAAGGGAGAGAGTGTGAGGGGGAGAAGGATCATAAGGGTGAGATTGTGAGGAGGGAGAAGGTGCGTAAGGGAGAGAGTGTGTGGGGGAGAAGGAGCGTAAGGGGGAGAGTGTGAGGGGAAGAAGGAGCGTAAGGGGGAGAGTGTGAGGGGGAGAATGAGCGTATGGGGGAGATTGTGAGGGTGAGAAGGAGCATAAGGGGGAGAGTGTGAGGGGGAGAAGGAGCGTTAGGGGGAGAGTGTGAATGGGAGAAGGAGTGTAAGGGGGAGATTGTGAGGGTGAGAAGGAGCATAAGGGGAGAGCGTGAGGGGGAGAAGGAGCGTAAGGGAGAGAGCGTGAGGGGAAAAAAGATCATAAGAGGAGAGCGTAAGGGGGAGAGGGTGAGGGGAGAAGGAGCGTAAGGGGGAGAGTGTGAGGGGGAGAAGGCGCGTAAGGGGGATAGTGTGAGGGGGAGAAGGCGCGTAAGGGGGAGATTGTGAGGGAGAGAAGGCGCATAAGGGGGAGAGTGTGAGTGGGAGAAGGAGTGTAAGGGGGAGATTGTGAGGGTGAGAAGGAGCATAAGGGGAGAGCGTGAGGGGGAGAATGAGCGTAAGGGGGAGAGTGTGAGGGGGAGAATGAGCGTAAGGGGGAGAGTGTGAGGGGGAGAATGAGCATAAGGAGGAGAGTGTGAGGGGGAGAATGAGCATAAGGGGGAGAGTGTGAGGGGGAGAAGGAGCGTAAGGGAGAGAGTGTGAGGGGGAGAAGGATCATAAGGGGGAGATTGTGAGGAGGGAGAAGGTGCGTAAGGGAGAGAGTGTGAGGGGGAGAAGGAGCGTAAGGGGGAGTGTGTGAGGGGGAGAAGGATCATAAAGGGGAGATTGTGAGAGGGGAGAAGGCGCGTAAGGGGGAGATTGTGAGGGAGAGAAGGCGCATAAGGGGGAGAGTGTGAGTGGGAGAAGGAGTGTAAGGGGGAGATTGTGAGGGTGAGAAGGAGCATAAGGGGAGAGCGTGAGGGGGAGAATGAGCGTAAGGGGGAGAGTGTGAGGGGGAGAATGAGCGTAAGGGGGAGAGTGTGAGGGGGAGAATGAGCATAAGGAGGAGAGTGTGAGGGGGAGAATGAGCATAAGGGGGAGAGTGTGAGGGGGAGAAGGAGCGTAAGGGAGAGAGTGTGAGGGGGAGAAGGATCATAAGGGGGAGATTGTGAGGAGGGAGAAGGTGCGTAAGGGAGAGAGTGTGAGGGGGAGAAGGAGCGTAAGGGGGAGTGTGTGAGGGGGAGAAGGATCATAAAGGGGAGATTGTGAGAGGGGAGAAGGAGCGTAAGGGGGAGAGCGTGAGGGGAAAAAGGAGCATAATGGGGAGAGGGTGAGGGGGAGAAGGAGCATAAGGGGGAGAGTGTGAGGGGAAGAAGGAGCGTAAGGGGGAGAGTGTGAGGGGGAGAATGAGCGTATGGGGGAGATTGTGAGGGTGAGAAGGAGCATAAGGGGGAGAGTGTGAGGGGGAGAAGGAGCGTTAGGGGGAGAGTGTGAATGGGAGAAGGAGTGTAAGGGGGAGATTGTGAGGGTGAGAAGGAGCATAAGGGGAGAGCGTGAGGGGGAGAAGGAGCGTAAGGGAGAGAGCGTGAGGGGAAAAAAGATCATAAGAGGAGAGCGTAAGGGGGAGAGGGGGAGGGGAGAAGGAGCGTAAGGGGGAGAGTGTGAGGGGGAGAAGGCGCGTAAGGGGGATAGTGTGAGGGGGAGAAGGCGCGTAAGGGGGAGATTGTGAGGGAGAGAAGGCGCATAAGGGGGAGAGTGTGAGTGGGAGAAGGAGTGTAAGGGGGAGAGTGAGAGGGAAAGGAGCATAAGGGGTAGAGCGTGAGGGGGAGAAGGAGCATAATTAGTAGAGCATGAGGGGGAGTGTGTGAGGGGGAGAAGGAGCATGAAGGGGAGAAGGAGCGTAAGGGGGAGAGCGTGAGGGGGAAAAGTAGCGTAAGAGGAGAGCGTAAGGGGGAGAGCATGAGGGGGTAAAGGAGCAAAAGGGGGAGAGTGTGAGGGGAGAAGGAGCGTAAGGGGGAGAGTGTGAGGGGTAGAAGGAGCGTGAGGGGGAGAAGGAGCGTAAGGGGGAGAGCGTGAGGGGAAAAGTAGCGTACGGGGGAGAGCGTGAGGGGGTAAAGGAGCAAAGGGGGAGAGTGTGAGGGGGAGAGGGAGCGTGAGGGGGAGAGGGGAAGGGGGAGAATGAGGGGGAGGGGGAGAAGGAGCGTAAGGGGGAGACTGTGAGGGGGAGAAGGAGCATAAGGGGGAGAGCGTGAGGGGGGAGAAGGAGTGTGAGGGGGAGAGTGTAAGGGGGAGAGTGTATGGGGGAGAAGGAGCATAAGGGGGAGAGCGTGAGGAGGGAGGAGTGTGAGGGGTAGAGTGTAAGGGGGAGAGTGTGAGGGGGAGAAGGAGCATAAGGGGGAGAGTGTGAGGGGGAGATGCAGTGTGAGGGGGAGAAGGAGCGTAAGGGGGATAGTGTGAGGGGGAGAAGGTTCATAAGGGGGAGATTGTGAGGGGTAAAGGAGCGTAAGGGGGAGAGTGAGGGAGAGAAGGAGTATAAGTGGGAGAGTATGAGAGGGAGAAGGAGCGTAAGGGGGAGAGTGAGGGGGAGAAGGAGCATAAGGGGGAGAGTGTGAGGGTGAGAAGGAGCATAAGGTGTAGAGTGTGAGGTAGAGAAGGAGCATAAGGGGGAGAGCGTGAGGGGGTGAAGGAGAGTGAGGGGAGAGCGTGAGGGGAAAAAGGATCATAAGAGGAGAGCGTAAGGGGGAGAGGGTGAGGGGAGAAGGAGCGTAAGGGGGAGAGTGTGAGGGGGAGAAGGCGCGTAAGGGGGATAGTGTGAGGGGGAGAAGGCGCGTAAGGGGGAGATTGTGAGGGAGAGAAGGAGCATAAGGGGGAGAGTGTGAGTGGAGAAGGAGTGGAAGGGGGAGAGTGAGAGGGGAAGAAGGAGCATAAGGGGTAGAGCGTGAGGGGGAGAAGGAGCATAATTAGTAGAGCATGAGGGGGAGTGTGTGAGGGGGAGAAGGAGCGCGAGGGGGAGAAGGAGCGTAAGGGGGAGTGTGAGGGGGAGAAGGAATGTAAGGGGGAGAAGGAGCGTGAGGGGGAGAAGGAGCGTGAGGGGGAGAGTGTGAGGGGGAAAAGTAGCGTAAGAGGAGAGCGTAAGGGGGAGAGCATGAGGGGGTAAAGGAGCAAAAGGAGGAGTGTGAGGGGAGAAGGAGCGTAAGGGGGAGAGTGTGAGGTGTAGAAGGAGCGTAAGGGGGAGAAGGAGCGTAAGGGGGAGAGCGTGAGGGGAAAAAGTAGCGTAAGGGCGAGAGCGTGAGGGGGTAAAGGAGCAAGAGGGGGAGAGTGTGAGGGGGGGAGAAGGAGCGTGAGGGGGAGAGGGGGAGGGGGAGAAGGAGTGTGAGGGGGAGAAGGAGCGTAAGGGGGAGAGTGTGAGGGGGAGAAGGAGCATAAGGGGGAGAGCGTGAGGGGGGAGGAGTGTGAGGGGGAGAGTGTATGGGGAAGAAGGAGCATAAGGGGGAGAGCGTGAGGGGGAGAAGGATCATAAAGGGGAGATTGTGAGAGGGGAGAAGGTGCGTAAGGGAGAGTGTGTGAGGGGGAGATGGAGCGTAAGGGGGAGAGTGTGAGGGGGAGAAGGATCATAAAGGGGAGATTGTGAGAGGGGAGAAGGTGCGTAAGGGGGGAGAGTGTGAGGGGGAGAAGGAGCGTAAGGGGGAGAGCGTGAGGGGAAAAAGGAGCATAATGGGGAGAGGGTGAGGGGGAGAAGGAGCATAAGGGGGAGAGTGTGAGGGGAAGAAGGAGCGTAAGGGGGAGAGTGTGAGGGGGAGAATGAGCGTATGGGGGAGATTGTGAGGGTGAGAAGGAGCATAAGGGGGAGAGTGTGAGGGGGAGAAGGAGCGTTAGGGGGAGAGTGTGAATGGGAGGAGTGTAAGGGAGAGATTGTGAGGGTGAGAAGGAGCATAAGGGGAGAGCGTGAGGGGGAGAAGGAGCGTAAGGGAGAGAGCGTGAGGGGAAAAAGGATCATAAGAGGAGAGCGTAAGGGGGAGAGGGTGAGGGGAGAAGGAGCGTAAGGGGGAGAGTGTGAGGGGGAGAAGGCGCGTAAGGGGGATAGTGTGAGGGGGAGAAGGCGCGTAAGGGGGAGATTGTGAGGGAGAGAAGGAGAATAAGGGGGAGAGTGTGAGTGGGAGAAGGAGTGGAAGGGGGAGAGTGAGAGGGGAAGAAGGAGCATAAGGGGTAGAGCGTGAGGGGGAGAAGGAGCATAATTAGTAGAGCATGAGGGGGAGTGTGTGAGGGGGAGAAGGAGCGTGAGGGGGAGAAGGAGCGTAAGGGGGAGTGTGAGGGGGAGAAGGAATTTAAGGGGGAGAATGTGAGGGGGAGAAGGAGCGTGAGGGGGAGAGTGTGAGGGGGAAAAGTAGCGTAAGAGGAGAGCGTAAGGGGGAGAGCATGAGGGGGTAAAGGAGCAAAAGGGGGAGAGTGTGAGGGGAGAAGGAGCGTAAGGGGGAGAGTGTGAGGGGTAGAAGGAGCGTAAGGGGGAGAAGGAGCGTAAGGGGGAGAGCGTGAGGGGAAAAAGTAGCGTAAGGGCGAGAGCGTGAGGGGGTAAAGGAGCAAAAGGGGGAGAGTGTGAGGGGGAGAAGGAGCGTGAGGGGGAGAGGGGGAGGGGGAGAAGGAGTGTGAGGGGGAGAAGGAGCGTAAGGGGGAGAGTGTGAGGGGGAGAAGGAGCATAAGGGGAAGAGCGTGAGGGGGGAGGAGTGTGAGGGGGAGAGTGTAAGGGGGAGAGTGTATGGGGAAGAAGGAGCATAAGGGGGAGAGCGTGAGGAGGGTGAAGGAGTGTGAGGGGTAGAGTGTAAGGGGGAGAGTGTGAGGGGCAGAAGGAGCATAAGGGGGAGAGTGTGAGGGGGAGAAGCAGTGTGAGGGGGAGAAAGAGCGTAATGGGGAGAGAGTAAGGGGGAGAAGGAGCATAAGGGGGAGAGCGTGAGGGGGGAGAAGGAGTGTGAGGGGGAAAGTGTAAGGGGGAGAGTGTGAGGGGAAGAAGGAGCATAAGGCGGGGAGCGTGAGGGGAGAGAAGGAGTGAAAGGGGGAGAGTGTAAGGGGGAGAGCATGAGGGGGAGAAGTAGTGTAAGGGGGAGAGTGTAAGGGGGAGAAGGAGTGTAAGGGGGAGAGCGTGAGGGGAAAAAGTAGCATAAGAGGAGAGTGTGAGGGGAGAAGGAGCGTGAGGGGGAGAGTGTGAGGGGGAGAAGGAGCATCAGGTGGAGAGTGTGAGGGGGAGAAGGAGAGTGAGGGGTAGAGTGTGAGGGGGAGAATGAGCGTAAGGGGAGAGTGTGAGGGGGAGAAGGAGCATAAGGTGGAGAGAGTGAGGGGGAGAAGGAGAGTGAGGGGGAGAGTGTGA
The DNA here is from genome assembly GCF_040206685.1 of Ascaphus truei. Taxonomy (NCBI): domain Eukaryota; kingdom Metazoa; phylum Chordata; class Amphibia; order Anura; family Ascaphidae; genus Ascaphus; species Ascaphus truei. Next base: position 339,026,021 of record NC_134484.1, read on the forward strand.
GGGGGAGAATGAGCGTAAGGGGGAGAGTGTGAGGGGGAGGAGCATAAGGTGGAGAGTGTGAGGGGGAGAAGGAGAGTGAGGGGGAGAGTGTGAGCGGGAGAAGGAGCAAGAGGGGGAGAGTGTGAGGGGGAGAAGGAGCATGAGGGGAGAGCGTGAAGGGATAGTGAGGGGGAGAAGGAGCGTAAGGGGGATAGTGAGGGGAAAAGGAGAATAAGGGGGAGAGTGTGAGTGGGAGAAGGAGCATAAGGTGGAGAGTGTGAGGGGGAGAAGGAGAGTGAGGGGGAAAAGGAGAGTGAGGGGGAGAGTGTGAGTGGGAGAATGAGCGAAAGGGGGAGAGTGTGAGGGGGAGAAGGAGCATAAGGGGGAGAAGGAGCGAAAGGGGAGATCGTGAGGGGTAGAAGGAGCGTAAGGGGGATAGTGTGAGGGGGTGAAGGAGCATAAGGGGGAGAGTGTGAGGGGGAGAAGGAGCATAAGGGGGAGAGTGTGAGTGGGAGAAGGAGCATAAGGCGGAGAGTGTGAGGGGGAGAAGGAGATTGAGGGGGAGACTGTGAGGGGGAGAAGGAGAGTGAGGGGGAGAGTGTGAGGGGGAGAAGGAGCATAAGGGGGAGAGTGTGAGTGGGAGAAGGAGCATAAGGCGGAGAGTGTGAGGGGGAGAAGGAGATTGAGGGGGAGACTGTGAGGGGGAGAAGGAGAGTGAGGGGGAGAGTGTGAGTGGGAGAAGGAGTGTAAGCGGGAGAGTGTGAGGGGGAGAAGGAGCGTAAGGGGAGAGTGTTAGGGGAAGGAGCGTAAGGGGAGAGCATGAGGGGTTAAAGGAGCGTAAGGGGGAGAGTGTGTGGGGGAGAAGGAGCGTAAGGGGAGAGCGTGAGGGGGTAAAGGAGCGTAAGGGGGATAGTGAGGGGAAAAGGAGAATAAGGGGGAGAGTGTGAGTGGGAGAAGGAGCATAAGGTGGAGAGTGTGAGGGGGAGAAGGAGATTGAGGGGGATACTGTGAGGGGGAGAAGGAGAGTGAGGGGGAGAGTGTGAGTGGGAGAAGGAGCGAAAGGGGGAGAGTGTGAGGGGAGAAGGAGCATAAGAGGAGAGCGGGAGGGGGAGAAGGAGCGTAAGAGGAGAGCGGGAGGGGGAGAAGGAGCGTAAGGGGGAGAGTGTGAGGGGGAGAAGGAGCGTAAGGGGGAGAGTGTCAGGGGGAGAAGGAGCGTAAGGGGGAGAGTGTGAGGGGGAGAAGGAGCGTAAGGTGGAGAGCGTGAGGGAAAGAATGAACGCAAGGGGGAGAGTGTGAGGGGGAGAAGGAGCGTAAGGGGGAGAGTGTGAGGGGGAGAAGGAGCGTAAGGGGGAGAGCGTGATGGGGTAAATTAGCGTAAGGGGAGAGTGTGAGGGGGAGAAGGAGCGTAAGGTGGAGAGCGTGAGGGAAAGAATGAACGCAAGGGGGAGAGTGTGAGGGGGAGAAGGAGCGTAAGGGGGAGAGTGTGAGGGGGAGAAGGAGCGTAAGGGGGAGAGCGTGATGGGGTAAATTAGCGTAAGGGGAGAGTGTGAGGGGGAGAAGGAGCGTAAGGTGGAGAGCGTGAGGGAAAGAATGAACGCAAGGGGGAGAGTGTGAGGGGGAGAAGGAGCGTAAGGGGGAGAGTGTGAGGGGGAGAAGGAGCGTAAGGGGGAGAGCGTGATGGGGTAAATTAGCGTAAGGGGAGAGTGTGAGGGGGAGAAGGAGCATTAGGAGAGCGTGTGAGGGGGAGGAGCGTGAGGGGGAGAAGGAGCGTAAGGGGGAGAGTGTGAGGGGGAGAAAGGGCGTAAGGTGGAGAGTGTGAGGGGGAGAAGGAGAGTGAGGGGGAGAGTGTGAGGGGGAGAAGGAGCGTAAGGGGGAGAGCGTGAGGGGGTAAATTAGCGTTAGGGGGAGAGTGTGAGGGAAGGAGTGTAAGAGGGAGAGAAGGATCGTAAGGGGGTGAAGGAGCGTAAAGGAAAGAGTGTGAGGGGGAGAAGGAGCCTTAGGGGAGAGTGTGAGGGGGAGAAGGAGAGTGAGGGGGAGAGTGTGAGGGGGAGAAGGAGAGAGTGGGAGAAGGAGAGTGGGGGGAGAGTGTGAAGGAGAAAAGGAGTTTAAGGGGGAGAGTGTGAGTGGGAGAGGGAGCGTAAAAGGGGCAGTGAGGGATGAGGGAGACAGGGTGACAGACAGGGGGTGAGGGTTGAGGTTCCCCAGAATTTAAAAATCATATTCTGGGGTTTCCTAACCAAAAAAAGTTCACACGGCATTCAGCATCCTTGTACAATATGCGTAATGTTGGGTATTGTGTGCTATTTTTCAAATATACTTTTGAAACATGTATATATTACGTTGCCATCCATCAGGGCAGCGAAACAGCAAAGAGAGGCAGCACTCAGAGGTAAGTGTACAAAGAATTGTATTGTAGCAGACACAAAAATCTGACTTTCGATTCTCTCTCTCTCTCTCTCTCTTTATATAGTATACACTGTGTGTGTGATATATATATATATATATACGCACAGATAAACAGATACACATGCACGTATAAATATGCGCACGCACACAGATGCACAGATAAGCGCACACACAAATACACACACACAGACACACACACAAAAGGAATATGAAAAGTGACAGATCTAGTATAACAAGTGACTGACATACGCAGGGTTAAAAAGAAAAGAGACAGTCGGATACACACAGAGAAGTGATCATATGGATAACCTGTATCGGTGACAGACTTCAGGAGAAATTATATGACCCAAATTATTGAGGAACCAACCAGGAGAGGGGCAATACTGGATTTGTTCATATCAAACAATGTAGAGGTAATAACAAATATTCAAGTCCTGGGACATTTTGGTAACAGTGATCATAACATGGTCTCATTTGAAATAAATGATCAAAAAACAGATTACAGGCATACCCCGGTTTAAGGACACTCGCGAGTAAGTACATACAGTATCGCCCAATAGGCAAACTGCATCTCACGCATGCGCCTGTTTCATGTCCTGAACAGCTCCCTACCTGTACCGAAGCTGTGCACAAGCGGGGAGACTATAGAGCCTGTTACAAATGCGTAATTTACATCAGTTATGCACGTATATGACGATTGCAGTACAGTACATGCATCGATAAGTGGGAAAAAGGTAGTGCTTCACTTTAAGTACATTTTCACTTTACATACATGCTTCGGTCCCATTGCGTACGCTAATGCGGGGTATGCCTGTTCTTGGGTTTAACAAAGACCTTAAACTTTGGAAAGGCAGATTTTAATAAACTGAGGTCTAATCTAGTAGTAATACAATGGGATGATGTTTTTGCAGGGAAAAATGTAGAAGATAAATGGGCAGTTTTTAAAACATTGTTAGAAAAGCACACTTATCAGTGTATACCCTTGGGTAATAAGTATAAAAGAAATAACTCAAAACCAATGTGGCTAAATAAACAGGTAGGGGAGGAAATGGACAAGAAGAGGAATGTGTTTAGATTCTTTAAGTCAGAAGGGACGGAGACATCGTATCAGGATTATAAGCAATGTAACAAAAATTGCAAAAGGGCAATCAAATTAGCAAAAATGGATAATGAAAAAAGGATTGCAATAGAAAGTAAGGTCAACCCTAAAAAGTTCTTTCAGTACCTTAATAACAAAAAAATGAGAAAAGAAAATATAGGACCCTTTCAGTGTGAGATGGGTAGGCAGATTATTGGAGATGAGGAAAAAGCTGAGGAATTAAACAAATTCTTTGCCTCTGTGTTTACCAGGGAAGAATCAAATTCAATAGTAGTGCCGCAGGAGGAAGCCACAACCTCCACATTAATGAGCAATTGGTTAACTGAGGAAGAAGTTCATAAGCGACTTGAAAAAATGAAAGTAAATAAGGCACCTGGCCCCGATGGCATACATCCAAGAGTTCTCAAGGAGTTAAGCTCAGTAATAGCCAAACCATTATATTTAATATTCAAGGACTCCATTTCCACAGGCTCAGTACCACAAGATTGGCGTAAAGCAGATGTGGTGCCTATATTTAAAAAGGGAGCTAGATCACAACCGGGAAATTACAGACCTGTAAGCCTGACTTCAATAGTAGGGAAACTACTTGAAGGTTTAATACGGGATAATATTCAGGAATACCTAATGGAAAACAAAATTATTAGTAATAGTCAGCATGGATTTATGAAGGATAGATCTTGCCAAACTAACCTTATTTGTTTCTTTGAGGAGGTAAGTAGGAATTTAGACCAGGGTAATGCAGTTGATGTGGTCTACTTAGATTTTGCAAAGGCTTTTGATACGGTTTCACACAAGAGGTTGGTGTACAAAATAAAGAAAATTGTACTCACTAATAATATATGCACCTGGATTGAAAACTGGTTAAAGGACAGACATCAGAGGGTTGTCATAAATGGAACTTTTTCAGGTTGGGCTAAAGTCGTGAGTGGAGTACCTCAGGGATCGGTTTCATCACTCACAGGTTTTTTACCTCCCACAACGGACACTGACTGAGCTCTATTCCAATTGCCTGATTTTGGGGCTTTCTTGTAAGTTCCCATTGCATCTGTGTGTTCCATGATGTTTGCTCACTAAATCCATTTGTTGTCCTTTCAATCCGTGCAGCAATTCTTTATTGTCCTCTCTCCATGTCCCCATTATAGTTATAGGGTTATCATAATTTCATCACACAGTGTTGCACTATCATCTGTGTGATGCTTTGTCCCTTTATGTTCACCCGGTGTACTGCGCTCCCTGACTTCTCGACACTACAACTAGTAAAGGATCAACCAGGAAGATCCATTGAAGGTTGAGCTACAATTGAACACTGGTTGTATATTTTATTTTCTCCTTTTTTCTTTTTATTGTTGCCTCACCCTTATTGTTGGTTCACCATTGTATGCCATTTTTCCCAACCTGCAACACCCTCAGGAGTGCCTGGTGATTTCCGTGTTCTTTTATCAAATGGGCAATGGATGGAAGGGAAGTAAACATAATTATGCCCCTTTACAAAGCACTAGTAAGACCACACCTTGAATATGGAGTACAATTTTGGGCACCAAATCCTAAGAAAAGACATTATGGAACTAGAGAGAGTGCAGAGAAAATTAATAAAGGGGGTGGACAATCTAACTTATGAGGAGAGGCTAGCTACACAGCAGGGGGTTCCTGCAAACTGAATGGGACTGCAGGGACCCCTGCTGTGTCAATCCGATGGGCCATTAAGAATTTTACAGAAATGTTGAGTCAATTACTGTGAGATACCCCAGAATCTCCAAGGAATTTCTCCGGTAAGCGTTCTAATACTGGTGGCTGCATCAGTAAATTATTTTTAGTTACATTAGAAAAGAGGCGTCTAAGAGGCGATATGATAACTATATACAGTACAAATATATTCGGGGACAATACATGGAGCTTTCAAAAGACCTATTCATCCCACGGGCAGTACTAAGGACTCGGGGCCATCCCTTAAGGTTGGAGGAAAGGAAATTTCACCAGCAACAAAGGAAAGGGTTCTTTACAGTAAGGGCAGTTAAAATGTGGAATTCATTACCCATGGGGACTGTGATGGCAGATACAATAGATTTGTTCAAAAAAAGGTTGGATATCTTTTTAGATGGGAAAGGTATACAGGGATATACCAAATAAGTATACAGTACATGGGAAGGATGTTGATCCAGGGATTAATCCAATAGCCAATTCTTGGAGTCAGGAAGGAATTAATTTTTCCCCTTAATGGGGTTTTTTGTTTGCCTTCCTCTGGATCAATAAGTAAGTATAGATATAGGATAAAGTATCTGTTGTCTAAATTTAGCATAGGTTGAACTTTATGGACCTACATTTTTTTTCAACCTCATCTACGATGTAACTATGTAAGTTACAATAAAAGCCAGATAAACACTCCGGGTATCAACGTTTTATTTAAACACCTGAAATCTTGACCCTTCGCCTGCAGTTTGGGAAAGGCAGAGGTTTTGGGATCTGTGTGTGTGGGGTTTACTGTGTCTGGGGAGACCCCTAAATGTTCTGTGTGACCCCTAAATGTTCTCTCTGTGTTTGGGAAGACCCCTAAATGTTCTCTCTGTGTTTGGGAAGACCCCTAAATGTTCTGTGTGACCCCTAAATGTTCTCTCTGTGTTTGTGAAGACCCCTAAATGTTCCCCAGTGTCGCTCGCTTCAAAATAACCCAGAAAAGTAGCCTTGAGCCCTCGGTGACAGGGCGCTATGCCCAGAGGGACTAGGCTCCCCTTACCTGTGAGTGTGGACTGCGCCCCCCTGGCCTCTCCCCCCCCTCTGGCAGCAGGGCTGACGTGGCAGGGGGAAGGGTCAGGGAGGTTAGAAATAGACAGAGGCAGGGGCACGGGGTCAGTCTGCACCCGGGCATGAGATTTCCGTCCTCCCTGCCCTTTAATGTGAATACTGTTAAATATGTTGGTTGTACGTGTTTAAAATAAAAAAAGGAATAAATAAATAACTAGAATTTATACTGAGTTTGTGTTAGTAACTCCCTTAACGTCTCCAACAGCTGTTGAGTTCCCCTTTGGCGCTTAACGTGTTAGAAACACGTGTCACTATTTCTCTGCATTAATTTGCAGGTCATTGGAAGAGTTGCACAGTGACAGCAATTTGTACACTCACCATCTTCGCCCGAGCCGGCTCCTCCTTTTTAGCCATTGTTTGCTCCTCCTGGCTGAATTGCGGCTGTGGTCTTATCCCCTCTCTGCCTCCGATCTGTATGAAGGACAATGCTTTTAGAGATATTCTGGGCCCTTCCAACTCCCCAATCGGACCCTTCCTCTCCCTGACCTTGCAGCGCACAGTATTACCTGCTATGATGCCTCTCAGCATACCATGGTAACTCATTCTGAACATACATGTGTCCTTTCTACATGTTACTAAGCTTGTATGACCAGGGCCGCAGACAGGTTTCCTGGGGCCCAGGACTAGAGCTTCCACCGGGGCCCCCCACCCACGTGTTGGCGACATTGCGAGCACCCTCTACCCCCATTTTCTCTTACACTGCCCCCTTCTCACACACTACCTCGCTCTCTCATCCCCCTCTTACACTCCCACCTCTGTCTGTCAGTCTCCCCTCCCCTCTTACACCCCTCTGTCTCAAACTCCCCCCTCTGATCCCACACTACATAACCCCCATCCCCAGTACACTCACACAATAAGCCCCCTCCCCAAATACACACACATACACAGTAAGTGCCCCTTCCCAAATACACAAACACAATACGCACCCCCCCCCCCAAATTAACAATGGCACAAATAAATTAGCTTATAATTAAAAATTCGTAGAGCGTTGGATCCCTTTTTTACTGACCCCTCCTCAAATACACACACATACTGTACAGAGTAAGCGCACCTTCCCAAATACACACAAACACACACACACAATAAGCCCCCCTTCCCAAATACACACACATACACAATAAGTGCCCCTTCCCAAATACACACACACACAATAAGCCCCCCTTCCCAAATACACACACACAATAAATACCCTTCCCAAATACACACACACACACACACACACACACAATAAAGACCCCTCCTGAAATACACACACACTAAGCCCGCTCCTCAAAGGTTGTCCTTTAATCAGATCTTACCCGAGGTGTCTCTCTCTCCCTGGGGAAATTGCGCCTTTACGCTGGGAGGCTCCTTCCGCTCTGAAATGTCCAAGTATCCGCTCTACAAGTAGCTCACGTTGGGAGAAAACTCCTTGCAGACGCAGTCAGCAGCTGTGCAGGTTATTGCAGTCAGCAGCAAGTGATAACAGCACAAGCCCAGTGACACAGGGCTCAGGTACAGGGCGGTTGGGCTGTAACCACGGAAATGAGGTAGCACATAAACATGGCATTTTTTGAGCTGTAGAATGATGATGTGCGTCACATTCTGGGCTCAGCCCCTGAGCTCTCTCAGCTGCTACCAGCGTGTGATAATAGGAGAGATCCCTATACTGGGATGTGATAAGAAACATGGTGGCCATTTACTGTAATACTGTGTCCCATAACCTGCTTTATATGAAGTGTCATTTACACTAATTGGCAAAGACGCTAAACATTGAAAAATAGCTTCTGGCAGCTTGGCTCATTTTCTCTACAAATGTTCAATGAGAAAGTTGAATTAAACATCTTGTGATTTTTCAAACGGGCGAAAGTGTTAAAATAAACCCTCTGGGAGGTAAGAGCTTTACCCAAGGCCGTGATCATACCAAAAGCTGCGGCCGCGCGCTCCCTCAGGGCGATGCGCCCGCCCCAAATCTGCACTGCAGGCAGGCGGCATCGAGAGGTGACAGGGAGGCGCAGCCATGACATCACACGAGCGCTTCGCCCTCATTGGCTGAACCGCTCAGTGACGCGTCGCCCGGCAAGATCAAATTCTGAGGTCTGTTCTAAATTGGAGGGCGTGATGGTGCGGGCGGTTACTGCGCACTCATTGTAATACTGTAGTGTGTAAGGCCTCGTTCAGGGTGCAGGCTTCGGAGGGAGGACGTGCTGCCGTGCGAGCTGCCGTGGGACACAAAGTATTCAAATTGAATACTGGTTGTCAGGGTAGCAGCTGCCCTGTCTCCGAAGCCCGGAGTTGACGCTGAATACAGTTTCAATAAACGAAAAAATCGTTTTTTGAAGCTGCAGCAGCGTCACTGGGACCTCGGCAGCCAACGAAATCATTCTTGAGAATGATTTCATGACTGCAACTGGAATCCCTAAGCTGCCGTCTTTAGCCCCCTCCCCGCCTCCTCAACTCCTGAAAAAGTCTGCTGGGGATGAACACACATCGCCCAGCAGACTGCCGCCCTCCCGAACGCCCTCCCTCCAATTCCTGCCTCTGGCACCCTGAACGAGGCCTTATGGCGGCGCGCGGTCCGACGCTTTAGGCCTTCAGCAGAGGTCGGCAACCTGTGGCCCCCGAGCCGCACGCGGCTCTTTCCGCCCCTACTCGCGTCTCTCTGCAGGTTGCCGACCCACAGCTGCTGCCTCTCCCCCTCACTATCCTGCGGCAAACCTAATATGATCAACAGAGGGGGCCTGCTGGGAGGTGTCCGTGCCGGTGCCTGACTGGTAGAAGGGAGGTTCCCCTGACAGGCACCTCTGTGGGCACCTTTCAGCAGGAAGCTCGGCAGGCCCCCTCCACAGGCCTCTAACAGGCCCCCTCCCTCCTCCAGGGCAGCAGCTCACTCAGATCCTCTCTCCCCTATCCCTGTCCCCCCTCTCTCTCATCCACTATCCCTGTCCCCTCTCTCTCTCATCCCCTATCCCTGTCCCCCCTCTCTCTCATCCACTATCCCTGTCCCCTCTCTCTCTCATCCACTATCCCTGTCCCCTCTCTCTCACATCCACTATCCCTGTCCCCCCTCTCTCTCATCCACTATCCCTGTCCCCTCTCTCTCTCATCCACTATCCCTGTCCCCCCTCTCTCTCATCCACTATCCCTGTCCCCTCTCTCTCTCATCCACTATCCCTGTCCCCTCTCTCTCTCATCCACTATCTCTGTCCCCTCTCTCTCTCATCCACTATCCCTGTCCCCTCTCTCTCTCATCCACTATCCCTGTCCCCTCTCTCTCTCATCCACTATCCCTGTCCCCTCTCTCTCTCATCCACTATCCCTGTCCCCTCTCTCTCTCATCCACTATCCCTGTCCCCTCTCTCTCTCATCCACTATTCCTGTCCCCTCTCTCTCTCATCCACTATCCCTGTCCCCTCTCTCTTTCACGCATCCCCTATCCCTGCTCCCCCCTTTCTCATCCACTATCCCTGTCCCCCTCTATCTCTCATCCACTATCCCTGTCCCCTCTCTCTCTCATCCACTATCCCTGTCCCCTCTCTCTCATCCACTATCCCTGTCCCCTCTCATCCACTATCCCTGTCCCCTTTCTCTCTCTCATCCACTATCCCTGTCCCCTCTCTCTCATCCACTATCCCTATCCCCTCTCATCCACTATCCCTGTCCCCTCTCTCTCTCATCCACTATCCCTGTCCCCTCTCTCTCTCATCCACTATCCCTGTCCCCTCTCTCTCTCATCCACTATCCCTGTCCCCCCTCTCTCTCATCCACTATCCCTGTCCCCTCTCTCTCTCATCCACTATTCCTGTCCCCTCTCTCTCTCATCCACTATCCCTGTCCCCTCTCTCTTTCACGCATCCCCTATCCCTGTCCCCCCTTTCTCATCCACTATCCCTGTCCCCCCTATATCTCTCATCCACTATCCCTGTCCCCTCTCTCTCTCATCCACTATCCCTGTCCCCTCTCTCTCATCCACTATCCATGTCCCCTCTCATCCACTATCCCTGTCCCCTCTCTCTCTCATCCACTATCCCTGTCCCCTCTCTCTCTCATCCACTATCCCTGTCCCCTCTCTCTCTCATCCACTATCTCTGTCCCCTTTCTCTCTCTCACTCATCCCCTATCCCTGTACCCCCTTTCTCATTCAATATCCCTACCCCCCTCTATCTCTCATCCACTATTTTTGTTCCCCCTCTCTCTCTCATCCACTATCCCTGTCCCCCCTTTCTCATCCAATATCCATGTCCCCTCTCTATCTCTCATCCACTATTTCTGTTCCCCCTCTCTCTCTCATCCACTATCCCTGTTCCCTGTCTCATCCAATATCCCGCTCCCCCCTCTCTCTCTCTCATCCACTATCCCTGTTCCCCCTCTCTTTCTCATCCACTATCCCTGTTCCCCCTCTCTCCCTCTCATCCAATATCCCTGTCCTCCCTCTCTCCCACTATCCCTGCCTCTCTCTCTCATCCAATATCCCTGTCCCCTCTCTCCCAATATCCCTGTCCCCTCTCTCATCCACTATCCCTGTCCCCCCTCTCTCCCACTGCCCCCTCTCTCTCTCATCCAATATCCCTTCTCTCTCTCATCCACTATCCCTGCCTCCCCCCTCTCGCTCTCCCCTCTCTCCCCTGCTCCCCCTTCTCCTCTCCTTCCTCCCCTCCCTCTCCTCTCCCTCTGTCTCTCCCAATATCTCGTTTTCCCACCCCTAAGGAACACACACACTGTGCTGTGCAGTGTGGGGTTTAATGGGGGGAGGAGGGAGGGGGGGCGAGATGTGGGGATTACAAAGGTAAATTGGGGGGGATTAATCGGGGGGGAGGCTGCTCCTTAAATTTGTCCTGGGCCCCATGATTTCTATTGGCGGATATATTCCAATAAAGAATTTCACTTGTGAGCACATTCACATGTCTTAGACAGGTCTGCAACCCTAATTCTTTATGGGACTCTTAGTCTCCGTTGGAACCTCACAGGTTTATATATTCTACTCTAATTACGGGTTGCCAAGCAACCAACTGGCTATAAATATCAGGAGCCTTGTCCATTCAGTATCAGCCCTTTGAGAAAGTCGCCCTCTGTTGACGAAACGCGTCAGGGATTCCAATTGCGCAATTACGTCATTGCGACCCTGCGCACGCGCACAAGGCAGCATTGAAGCGCGAGATCTACATTGCGGCCATTCAA